>NC_088223.1:87082685-87242685 GCF_036934945.1 Oncorhynchus masou masou | reverse complement strand
TTACTGGCCTCCCGAGTGATGCAGTGGTCTCAGGCACTGCATCGAAGTGCTAGCTGTGCCACTAGAGAACCTGGTTAGAGTCCAGGCTCTGTCGCAGCCGGCCGCGACCGGGAGACCCATGGGGCGGCGCACAATTGGCCCAGCGTCATCCTGGTTAAGGGAGGGTTTGGCCGGCAGTGATGTTCCTGTCCTATCGCGCACTAGCGACCCCTGTGGCGGGCTGAGAACAGTGCACGCTGACACGGTCACCAAGTGTACGGTGTTTCCTCCGACACATTGGTGCGCCTGGCTTCCGGGTTAAGCGGGCGTTTTGTCAAGAAGCAGTGCGGCTTGGCTGGGTTATGTTTTGGAGGACTCACGGCTCTCAATCCTCGCCTCTCCCGAGTCCATATGGAGCGATGGGACATGACACGAAATTGGGGAGACAAAAGGGTAAAAAGAACAATAATAAAAAATATAAAAACACATTTAAATACCTGATCCCGATAACCGATATTATACATTTTAGTGGGCCTTTTAAGCATTCGTGTACAGTTAAATAGTTGAAACACACACAAACACACACTGACCAAAAAGTTATTTTGTTGGCATTTATGTAAGTCCCCATTACCAGTAAAACATCATCAAAACCTATTTCTTTCACTTACTTGCGGTTTCGTTCATTTGTTCAGTCGTTTCTTTCTCAGCCAGGATTTCATCATACATGTCAAGCAGTAAAGTTTCAGCTCTGTCTGTTCGTGGCCTCTCTTCCTCGGTGCGCAATGTCCATTTTAATCTTGTTTAGCTGTGTCTGTAGCATAGCACGTAAACCCTGTTTCTTGTCTGCATCAAAGTAGCGTTTTCCTTGTACCTAGCATCGAGCATGGTGGCGACACAGTAAAAAGGCTCAGAGAAGATGCCACCGAATCGCTTGTTCACAGACTAGTAGAGTACTTTGTAAGTTTTAACCTCATGGTCTGTGTGGGCAGTTTTGTTGAGCAGGCGTTTCAATGCCATGACAGAGGGTATCACGTCTGCTGCAGACACAGTTGATGAGTTTATTTCTTGAGTCAGTTGTTCGAATGGAGCTAGGACTGTGTTCATGGTTTCAATGAGAGTCCACTGGTTTGTACTGATTGTTGCAGGTAACTCGTCGGCTGCGTACACGCCAAGCACTTGTTTTTGTTCCAGCAGGCTCTCCATCATGTAAAAAGTACTGTTCCATCTGGTGGAAACATCTTGCTTAAACCTTTTCCTTTTCATTCCAAGCTGCTCCTGTATTGCTTGCAGGCTGTATGCGAGCTGTGAGCGTTTAAAATGACCCACTGTCTTCCTACCTGTTGCCACTGTGTCAGATATGCTGCGTTGGGCCAAAACACCTTTGTTCACAGCCAGTTGCAGCTTGCGTGCCATGCACGGCAAACTGGCAACTCCGCATTCTTCCAAAGCTTTTGTCATGTTACGTGCATTATCACATAGCACAACGTGTACTTTGTACTTGGGGATTTTCCAAGTTTCAAACATGTTCTCAAATGCCATTAAAATGACAGCAGCGGTATGAGAACCAGCACATTCTTGAGCAATACAGCTTTCCTCAGTACAAAATCCTTGTTGACCCACAGTGCTGTCAGACTCACCATGCTCATGGGGCTGACGTCGCTGGACCAAATGTCACTTGTGAAGTTAATAGCAGTGACACCCATAGCAAGTTGCTCATGGATGTGTGTTTCAATAATACTGTGTAACTCCGGTAGGGCAACATCTTAAAAATAGTGACTACTTGGTAGTGTGTAACGAGGCTCGAGGTGCTCGACCAGTCAGCAAAAGCCAACATCATCCACGACAGGGAACGGTTGACTGTCACTGTTGATTGTCAAGGGCAATGAATTCCATTATCTTGGCGTTAATAGATTTCGCCTTTGAGTTGTCTCACTGAAATGTTCTTACACTTTCAAATGACTGCTCGACTTGAACTTGTTAAGTTGTTGGAAGAGTGCGCTTAGTTTTTTTCTGCTTTTGTTCTAAGTAGCCACTGAACGTCTAGGGCTGTTGCACTTTCAAATGAGCCATTAGGTTTGTGGTACCGAAAGATTTCACTTTCTCCCCTCCTCTGGAAATAACAGCTGCACAAACGTTGCGTATGTTATCTTCCATTGAAACTTCAAAATTGATCCACACAGCAGACATTTTAGGAATGCTGTGTTGCACGTGTAATGCTGTATTTTTCATGGCGTCATTACATCACCTACCTACATTATACAGGTATGCACGTCAGCTTTGACATCGGTTTTGCACATCGGCGTTAAACTAGACATAGAGCCGATGCCGATGTTGGCATGTTCAGCTAATATGGGCAGATTCCGATATGCTTACCGATATATCGTGCATCCCTATCTCAAAGCACTTCATGATTACAGATGTGAGTGCTACAGGTTGGTAGTCAATGTGGCATGAATCCTTAGAGTTCTTGAGGACAGGAATGATGGTGGACATCTTAAAACATGTGGAGATTACAAACTGGGACAAGAAGAGGTTGAAAATTACTGTGAATATGCCTGCCAGCTGTTCTGCGCATGCTATGAGAATGCGCCCTGGAATATCGTCGGGCCCCACGGCCTTGCGGGTGTTGACCTGATTAATGACCTTGCTCAAGTCAACCTCGGAGAGCGAGGTCACCCAATTCTTCTGGATCGCTGATGGCACGATGTTGTTGTTGTCAAAGCGTGCATAAAATGCATTGAGTTTGTCTGGTAGACAATTTCCTGGACAAAATGTTTCATGTAATAGTAATGGTGTAGACTTAGCAGTAGAAAACCTAAACAGTATATTTGACCTCTCAGCTTCACTATCAAATCTAGAAAATGTCAAGCAGACAACCTCAGAAAGGTAACAACAATGACAAATGGTTTGATGAAGAATGCAAATACCTAAGAAAGAAATTGAGAAACCTATCCAACCAAAAACATAGAGACCCAGAAAACCTGAGTCTACGCCTTCACAATGGTGAAACGATACAGAAATACACTACGGAAAAAGAAGGAACAGCACGTCAGAAATCAACTCAACGTAATTGAAGAATCGATAGACTCTAACCACTTCTGGAAAAATTGGAAAACAAATAACACCACAAAGAGTTCTGTGACGACCCTTCCACTCTGTCTGCCGTATTCTATCTCTTTGCTCTTGTTTCCTTATTAGGATGCCGGTGGGCGGAGCCGGGAAGGTTGTCAGCAACATGGGAAACACCTGGGCCCGGGTGTGTCCCAGGATAAATAGACCTCTTCCACATTCATTGGGAGACTCTCCACGCAGACATACAAATAAACAATAGTGTATAGGTTACCTTAGTTAATAAATATATTTTGTTATTCCTTATCTCCACGTTGTCTCCCTTTTTGTTACGGGCTTGGAGCCGGTTCATGACAGTTATCTATCCAAAACGGAGATGTATGGATAAACCACTTCAATCTTTTGGGCTCTATAACAAAGAACAAACAGCAAAAACATATACATGATCAAATACACATTTTAGGACCAACTATTAAAAGACTGCAAGAACCCACTGGATTCTCCAATGACATTGAATGAACTACCAGACAAAATTACAAACCCTCCAACCCAAAAAGGCCTGTGGGGTTGATGGTATCCTAAAAGACAGACAAGGCAAAAAGGACCTTCTATGCCATCAAGGGGAATCTAACATTTGACATTCCAATTATGATCTTGCTAAAAATACTTGAATCAGTTCCAGAACCCATTGCCCGTGATGGTTATGAGGTCTGGGGTCTGCTCACCAACCAAGAATTCACAAATGGGACAAACTGTCACGTTGGTAACAATGATTTGGGAGACAGGGGCAGGAATGCATAATAGTTTTTTTATTGTACCCAATTTACAGCGTGCTGTGTAAAAGGCACGGGGATGAAGACCAAACAAACACTATACAAAAAACACAAGGGTTGAAACCCAAACAAAAGAGTGAGGAGTACCTCAAATAATTAAAACATGCACACGGGACGAGACCTGTAATCATATGTGCAATCCACAATGGCATGAAAGCCAAAACACACAGCACAGGTACTCACACGCACCAACTGATATTGTAACAATAATGGACAGCACCATGTTGAACAAAGGACACACTTATACAAGAACCAATCAGTGGGAATAGGGGACAGGTGTGCGTGATGAAAGTTCCAGAGGAATCCGTGACAACACCAAATTGAGACTTTGCATGCAGAATTCTGCCAAATTATCCTCTGTGTAAAATGTTAAACACCAAATAATGCAGGCAGAGCAGAATTAGGCAGATACCCGCTAATTATCAACATCAACAAGCTGTTAAATTCTACAACCACCTAAAAGGAAGTGATTCCCAAACCCTCCATAACAAAGCCATCACCTTCAGAGAAATGAACCTGGAGAAGAGTCCCCTAAGCAAGCTGGTCCTGGGGCTCAGGAAACAAACATAAATAGACCCCATAGAGCCCAAGGACAGCAACACAATTAGAAATAACCACATCATGAGAAATCATGGCAGAATACCTGACCACTGTGACTGACCCAAACTTAAGGAAATCTTTGACTATGTACAGACTCAGTGAGCATAGCCTTGCCATTGATAAAGGTTGCCGTAGGCAGACATGGCTCTCAAGAGAAGACAGGCTATGTGCTCGCTGCCCACAAAATGAGGTGGAAACTGAGCTGCACTTCCTAACCTCCTGTCAAATGTATGACGATATTAGAGACACATATTTCCCTCAGATTACACAGAAAGCAAATCCAATTTTGATAAACTCCCATATCTATTGGCTGAAATTCCACAGTGTGCCATCATAGCAGCAAGATTTGTGACCTGTTGCCACAAGAAAAGGGCAACCAGTGAAGAACAAACACCATTGTAAATAGAACCTATATTTACGTTTATTTATTTTACCTTTTGTTTATTAACTATTTAAAATCACTTTTGTTTATCTATTTCACTTCTTTTGGCAATGTAACCATATGTTTCCCTTGCCCTTAAAATTGAAATGGAATAGTTGGGCAGATCATGGCTGTGTCTTTCTTAGTAATCTGTAATGGACTGTAGCCCCTGCCACGTGCTATATGATTCCACCTTACTCCTATGTTGACCTTTTGCTCATTTGATGACTGCTGAGGTCGTAGCGGGACTCCTCGTAATTATTCCTGTCCTCAGCCATAGCCTCAGGGTTGTCTACAATAGCTCTGTGTACGGTAACCCTGTCCTTTAGTTCAGTGTCAACCTCAATGTTAATCCAGGGCTTTTGATTGGGGAAGCAGCAAACCCTCACCGAGGAGACAACGTGGCCGATACATTTTCTAATGAAGCCTGTGACTGAGGTGGCTAGCTTGTCAATGTTATCGGCAGAGTCTAGAAACATATTCCAATCAGCGCTAGCAAAGCCGTCCTGTAACATAATCTCTGATTCTGGTGACCACCTCTCAACGGAGCGAGTGATAGGTACTTCCTTATAGGTACTTCCTGTTTATATATTCTTATTCCATTCCTTTACTTAGATTTGTGTGCATCAGGTAGTTGTTGCGGAATTGTTAGATTACTTGTTAAATAATGCTGCACTGTCAGAACTAGTAGCACAAGCATTTTGCTACACTCGCAATAACATCTGTTAACCATCATGTGTATGTGACCAATAAAATTTGATTTGATTTGAGTTGCTGCTTGTAAACACTCTTACTGACACTGTAGGCTGCTTCGCGTGATGTATTGTTGTCGCTACCCTTTTGCCCTTTGTGCTGTTGTCTGCGCTGCTGGGTTTTTGTACCATGTTTGTGCTGCTACCATGTTGTGCTGCTGCCATGTTGTGCTGCTGCCATGTTGTGCTGCTGCCATGTTGTGCTGCTACCATGTTGTGCTGCTACAATGTTGTGCTGCTGCCATGTTGTGCTGCTGCCATGTTGTGCTGCTGCCATGTTGTGCTGCTACCATGTTGTGCTGCTGCCATGTTGTGCTGCTGCCATGTTGTGCTGCTACCATGTTGTGCTGCTGCCATGTTGTGCTGCTACCATGTTGTGCTGCTGCCATGTTGTGCTGCTGCCATGTTGTGCTGCTGCCATGTTGTGCTGCTACCATGTTGTGTTGCTACTTTGTTGATGTCATGTTGTGTTGCTAACATGCTGTGTTGTTGTCTTAGGTCTCTCCTTATGTAGTGTTTTGGTGTCTCTTTTGTCGTGATGTGTTTAGTCCTACTTTTTTTTTTTATCCCAGCCCCCGCAGGAGGCCTTTGGTCTCTTGGCAGGCCCTCATGTCCTGTCCCTATGCAGCCAGAGCAGAGCAGGCCACACTACCTTTAGCTGGCAACTCTCACCAGATTGATGAACCACACGCTGTATTATTCAATAGCTGTAATAATGTAGAATTCAAAAATCAGACAATTTTAATATATAACAAACATGGATACATGTTAATGAGTCATATTATTTCAAAAAACAAATGACGACAATTATATAATTACAAAATATTATTTACAGTAGGCTAGTTTTGACATAGGCAGAGTGAGGTGGTATAAGTTTAGTGAGATGACGTAGGCCTAGTGAGGTGGCCTTATGTCAAACCTACACATCACGTCAATATTTCAATAGTTTAAAGTAAAAGCGGGAACCTTTTATTACCATATATACTGAGTATACTAAACATTAAGAGCAGCTGTTCTTTCCATGACACAGACTGATGAATAGACTGACCAGGTGAATCCAGGTGAAAGCTATGATCCCTTATTGATGCCATTTAATCAGTGTAGATAAAGGGGAGGAGACAGGTTAAATAATGATTTTTAAGCATTGAAACAATTGAGACATGAATTGTGTATGTGTGCAATTCTGAGGGTGAATGGGCAAGACAAAATATTTAATTGCCTTTGAACAGGGTATGGTAGTAGGTGACAAACGCACCAGTTTGTGTCAAGAACTGCAACGCTGCTGGGTTTTTCACTCTCAAAAGTTTCCTGTGTATATTTTTATTATTTAACCTTTATTTACCTAGGCAAGTCAGTTAAAGACAAATTCTTATTTACAATGACGGCCTGCCCCGGCCAATCCCGGACAATGCTGGGCCAATTGTGTGCCGCACTATGGGACTCCAAATCACGGCCGATTGTGATACAGCCTGGAACCGAACCAGGGTCGGTAGTGACACCTCAAGCACTGAGTTGAAATGTCTTAGACCGCTGTGCCACTCGGGAATCCCTGGTCCACCACGACCCTAAGGAAATCCAGCCAACTTGACACAACTGTGGGAAGCATTGGAGTCAACATGGGCCAGCATACCTGTGGAACACTTTTGACACATTGTAGAGTCCATGTCCAGATGATTTGAGGCTGTTCAACTCAATATTAGGAAGGTGTTTCTAATGTTTGGTATAGTCAGTGTATTGTTGCCTAATGAATTGACTCTTATGAAGTCTTACTTATTACCGTTGTTTTGGTTGTCATGGTCAGATGACCTGTCCTTGACCACCATGTTGGACTAAGGAAATGGCACATGCTTGTCTCTCGTCTTTTTTAACAGCATCCAGTGTTGCAATATCTTTTTAAACTTCTTGATGCACCCATCTCGTTAGCGGGATAATTTACGTCAACATCAGCTGGATTGCAGCATGCCAAATTCAAATTAAATTACTAAAAATATTTAATTTTCATGAAATCACAAGTGCAATATAGCAAAACACATCTTAGCTTGTTGTTAATCCCACCTGGCGTGTCAAATTTCAATAAAGCTTTTTGGCGAAAGCGTTTATGTAAGAACATCTCTCTCAGTAGACAAAATATTACAAACAGCTAGCCGCCAAGTAGATTTGTCACGAAAGTCAGAAAAGCAATAAATTAAATTGCATACCTTTGATGATCTTCGGATGTTTGCACTCACGAGACTCCCAGTTACACCATAAATGTTCCTTTTGTTCCATAAAGATAATTTTTATGTCCAAAATACCTCCACGTTTTTGACGCGTTATGTTCAGAAATCCACAGGCTCGAGCGGTCACGACATCGCAGACGAAAATTCCAAATAGTATCCGTAATGTTCACAGAAACATGTCAAACGTTTTTTATAATCAATCCTCGGGTTGTGTTTTCAATATATAATCGATAATATATCAACCGGGACTTTAGCTTTGTCAATAGCAGAGAGAGACACAATGGCTGCTCCAAACTTTTGCGCAAGCAAAACTCTGGGGACACCCAGCTATACATGACGCGATGTGATCCTTCTCGCTCATTTTTCAAAATAAAAGCCTGAAACTATGTCTAAAGACTGTTCACAACATGGGGAAGCCATAGGACAAGGAATTTGGTTGATATCCCTTTAAATGGAGCGAAGGCAGGCAATGGAACATGGAGCTTTCAAAATAGAGGCCACTTCCTGGTTGATTTTTCCTCAGGTTTTCTCCTACAATATCAGTTATGTTATACTCACAGACAATATTTTGACAGTTTTGGAAACTTTAGAGTGTTTTCTATCCTAATCTGACAATTGTATGCATATTCTAGATTCTGGGCCTGAGAAATAGGCCGTTAAATTTGGGTACGTTTTTCATCCAAAAATCTAAATACCGCCCCCTACACTCAACAGGTTTTTAACAGCATCCAGTGTTGCAGGCAGTTTATTGCCACCATAGTAGAGTTGCTACACTGTTAAGCTTTGGCTGAGGGAGAAAGGTTCTATGTCCTGTCTTGAAAGTTCATACACCTTACACAAGCTGCTGCAGATACATTAATTATGTTAGCACACGTTCCAGCAGGTATATCTCACTGATCATCCCCAAAGCCAACACCTCATTTGGCCGCCTTTCCTTCCAGTTCTCTGCTGCCAGTGACTGGAACGAATTGCAAAAATCGCTGAAGCTGGAGACTTTTATTTCCCTCACCGACTTTAAACATCAACTATCTGAGCTGCTAACCGATCGCTGCAGCTGTACACAGTCCATCTGTAAATAGCCCACCCAATCTACCTACCTCATTCCCATACTGTTTTTATTTTATTTACTTTCCTGCTCTTTTGCACACCAATATCTCTACTTACACATCATCATCTGCTCATTTATCGATCCAGTGTTAATCTGCTAAATTGTAATTATTCACTCCTATGGCCTATTTATTGCCTACCTCCTCATGCCTTTTCACACACTGTATATATACTTTCTTTTATTCTACTATGTCATTGACTTGTTTATTGTGTTATTGGCTTTTTAATTGTTTACTCCATGTGTAACTCCGTGTTGTCTGTGTCACATTGCTTTGCTTTATCTTGACCAGCTCGCAGTTGTAAATGAGAACTTGTTCTCAACTAGCCTACCTGGTTAAATGAAGGTGAAATTAAAAATTAAAAAAATAAAAATGTAAACATAGGCCTACAAATGAAACCTAGCCAATTCCACAGCGGAACTCCCGACTTCACACGATTTGAAATTTCAATCTGACTATGGCTGTTTCGCCTAGAAAAAGAAACGGCAGAGAGCAGGGTGTTATGCTCTATTCGTCCCAGTCATTCTCCAGCCTCTTCTCTATAAATACAAGTACGATGGTCCCGAACTGACCTAACTTGCTTCTGGTTTCCCAGTACCCACAGAAAAGAGCGCGCACATGCTATAACATAACATGACAGGTCCGTAGCCTACCTTCGGTGTGACAGCTGGAGGAGAGGATGGTGCTCGAGGGTCTGAAGAGGTAAGGTAGGTACCGGGAGAAGCATTTCATCTTTTTGGTTGTTGTTGGCTGCGCATCACTATCAAGTTCACATCGTATGCTACTCTACACCGACTGCATTGACAAGGCGGAAAGAAACTAATCGCTGGAGAGAGGTCATGGTCTTCGGCATGACTTTTTATCGCCTTATATAAACGGGAATCCTTCCTTCAGGGCTAACCTAGCAGGAAGAGAGGATAGGTCTCCGCGCGCTATGCTACTCTCATAAAGCATGCTTCTTCCCCCTAGTCGCCAGCAGGACACGAGAATGTTATTTTTGCTGGAGTCGGCTGCTATGGAAGTAGGGGCAGACTGGGACGAGAATTCGGCCCAGGCATTTTATCCACACCAGCCCACTTCACCGTACCAGTGAAAGGCAATACATCGTACTCATCCTCTTTTTTAACCAGCTCATGTTTAAAACAAATGCAATATGTAAAAACACAAAACCAACACTGTTTAGGGCAACAGGTAGCTTAGTGGTTAAAAGTGTTGGGCCAGTAACCAAAAGCTTTCTGGTTTGTATCCCGAGCTGACTAGAATCTGCCGGTATGCCCTTGAGCAAGGCACTTAAACCTAATCTTTTAAATGACTAAAATGGAAACTCTCCTCTATAACCGTGTCTCTGCTCTAGCCATTTGGTTTGCCTCCCTGTGGCGCTGTCTGTCTCAGCATCTTCTCTACTATCACTCTGTGCTTCTTCTTGTTCGCTATCTGTCTGTCTGCTTAATTCTTATACATTATAAACGACAAGCTAACGACTTCAGATATATGTTGCAAATTAGTAACTGTCATGTGTGTTCCCCTAAATCAACACCTATCCTAAGTGTTCATTACTTTTACAGGGCTCCAGACTAAAATGTTCCCCTGAATCATCACCTACCCTAAGTGTTTTTTGTTGTGTTTTTGTTGTTGTTGTTAATTTAACCTTTATATAACTAGGCAAGTTGGTTAAGAACAAATTCTTATTTACAATGATGGCCTAGGAACAGTGGGTTAACTGCCTTGTTCAGGGGCAGAACAACAGATTTGTACCTTGTCAGCTCAGGAATTCGATCTTGTAACCTTTCGGTTACTGGCCCAACACTCTAACCACTAGGCTACCTGCCTCCACTCATTACTATTACAGGGCTCCAAACTAGAGGTTAACCGATTATGATCTTTCAACATCGATACCGATTATTAGAGGACCCCCCCCCCCCCAAAAAAGAAGCCGATACCGATTAATCGGCCGATTTATTTAAAAAAAAAAAGTATTTGTAATAATGACAATTACAGCAATAATAAATGAACACTTATTTTAACTTAATATAATACATCAATAAAAATCCATTTAGCCTCAAATAAATAATGAAACATGTTCAATTTGGTTTAAATAATGCAAAAACAAAGTGTTGGAGAAGTAAAAGTGCAATATGTGCCATGTAATAAAGCTAACATTTGAGTTCCTTGCTCAGAACATGAGAACATATGAAAGTTGGTGGTTCTTTTTAACATGAGACTTCAATATTCCAAGGTAAGAGGTTTTAGGTTGTAGTTAATAGAGTATTTATACCATTTGTATTTCATATACCTTTGACTAGTGGATGTTCTTATAGGCACTATAGTATTTCCAGTGTAACAGTATAGCTTCCGTCCCTCTGTTCACCCCTACCTGGGCTCGAACCAGGAACACATCGACAACAGCCACACTCAAAGGAGCGTTACTCATCGCTCCACAAAAGCCGTGGCCCTTGCTGAGCAAGGGGAACAATCACTCCAAGTCTCAGAGCGAGTGGTGTTTGAAACGCTATTAGCACACACCCCGCTAACTAGCTAGCCATTTCACATCGGTTACACCAGCCATTAGGCTGATAGGCTTGAAGTCATAAACAGAGCTGTGCTTGCGAAGAGCTGCTGGCAGAACGCACGAAAGTGCTGTTTGAATGAATGCTTACGAGCCTGCTGCTGCCTACCATCGCTCAGTCAGACTGCTCTATCAAATCAAAGACTTAATTATAACATAATAACTCACAGTAATACGAGCCTTTGGTCATTAATATGGAATCCAGAAACTATCATTTTGAAAACAAAACGTTTATTATTTCAGTGACACAATTTTATCTGGTTAACATTGCCTGCTAACCTGGATTTCTTTTAGGTAAATATGCAGGTTTAAAAATATATACTTCTGTGTATTGATTTTAAGAAAGGCATTGGTGTTCATGGTTAGGTATATAGTCGTCCAACGATTGTGCTTTTTTCGCAAATGTGCTTTTGTTAAATCATCCCCCAGCGTTGCATTGATTATATGCAACGCAGGACACGCTAGATAAACTAGTAATATCATCAACCATGTGTAGTTATTACTAGTGATTATGATTGATTGATTTTTTTTATAAGATAAGTTTAATGCTAGCTAGCAACTTACCTTGGCTTCTACTGCATTCGCGTAACAGGCTCCTTGTGGAGTGCAACGAGAGGCAGGTGGTTATAGCTTTGGACTAGTTAACTGTGAGGTTGCAAGATTAGATCCCCCGAGCTGACTATGTGAAAATCTGTCGTTCTGCCCCTGAATAAAGCAGTTAACCCACCGTTCCTAGGCCGTCTTTGAAAATAAGAATGTGTTCTTAACTGACTTGCCTAGTTAAATAAAGGTATGAAAAATATATAATAATAAATGAATGAAAATAAATAAATATAGAAGTCGGCGCCCAAAAATACCGATTTCTGATTGTTATGAAAACTTGAAATTAATCAGCCATTCCGATTAATCGGTCGACCTCTACTCCAGACTAACATGTTCCCCTGAATCATCACCTACCCTAAGTGTAAATTATGGGTTTGTGGCTGTCTACCTACCATGACAAAGACCAAAGCCGGCGGGAGGACCGTTGAGAACAGTGGTGTATCTCTATCACACGTGAAGGATCTTTAAAACAAACAAAAACAGACATACAAGAAGTTGTTACAACAACAAGAAAATAGCTTTTGTCCAAATACTTGTGGGTTCTACTAATAAAAGCAAGGTTGACCTGACCAGAGAGGTCCAGGACCTGTAGAACAGTTTGTAGTTCTGCCAGGGTCACGATGAGTTGAAACAGGAGAACGGCAAGATGACAGTAATCTGTAAGCCATTGAGAGAGGACATCAGTTCTGTGTGTGAATCCATGATAACAATGAGGGACAATCAAGGCGGAACAACATGGTTGTGGACGGAATTGCAGAATCTCTACATGAGACCTGGACGGAGTCTGAAGACAAAGTGAGGAAATTGAAGATGGACCACAGGAAGATTGAGGTGGAGCACGCCCACAGGTCTGGAAAACCCACAACTGGCCCAGGTGATAGGCCCAAGTGGATAGTTGTCAAGTTCCTGAGGTTCAAGAACAAGATAGCTGTTCTGGAAAGAGCCAAGAACTTGAGAGGAACGTATATCTTCCTCAACGAGGACTATCCTGAAGCTGAAGAGGAAAGTGTCACACACTGATCTGTTTCACCTGTCCTTGTGATTGTCTCCACCCCTCTCCAGGTGTCACCCATCTTCCCCATTATGCCCTGTGTATTTATACCGATGTTCTCTGTTTGTCTGTTGCCAGTTTGTCTTGTTTCTCAAGTCTCAAGTTTTTTGTATCAGCTCCTGCTTTTCCCCAGTCTCTCTTTTCACGTCCTCCTGGTTTTGACCCTTGCCTATCCTGAGTCTGAGCCCGCCCGCTTGACCCCTCTGCCTGTCC
Source organism: Oncorhynchus masou masou (assembly GCF_036934945.1). Taxonomy (NCBI): domain Eukaryota; kingdom Metazoa; phylum Chordata; class Actinopteri; order Salmoniformes; family Salmonidae; genus Oncorhynchus; species Oncorhynchus masou. The sequence goes on along the minus strand of NC_088223.1, from coordinate 87,229,273 downwards.
CTGACCCTGCCTGCTGTCCTGTATATTTGCCCCTTTTGCTGTTATAAACATTGTTTCTTCGACACGGTCTGCATCTTGGTCTTACCTTTATCCTGATAGTACAAACTGGCCATGACTGACCCAGTAGACCCAGGCCAGCTGCGCGACGCCATCTCCTCCCAAGGAGCCACCATCGGGAGGCAGGAGGAACTGCTTCGTGGCCTTATGGAGGGGGTCCAAACGTTGGCTGAACGCCATGACCGGGCATTGAACAGTTTGCTGGAGCAATTCTGCGGTTTGTCTGGGAGGTAGCCTACCAGGGTTGTGAAACCAGAGCCCTTCAGTAACCCAGCTGCTAACAGTGCAATCTCATCAGCCACTCCACCTTCTCGGGAACCCCGAAACGCTTCAATGGAGAGTCGAGCACCTGCCGGGCGTTTATAGCTCAGTGTGCCCTCATTTTCAAGCTTCAGCCCTTCTCCTTCTCCTCGGATCGCTCCAAGATAGCCTATCTCATCACACTGATGTCCTGGAGGGCTCTCACCTGGGCTACTTCTGTATGGGAACAGCAGCCGGCCATATTCGTTAGTCTGGAGGGATTCGTGGGAGAGGTGAAGAAGGTTTTTTACGCCCTGTCCTCCGGGAAAGAAGCTGCCCGGGAGCTAATCCAGCTGCTGCAGGACTCCTGCAGTGTAGCAGACTATGCGGTGGATTTATGCACGTTGGCAGCGGAGAGTGCATGGAATCAGGAAGCACTGTTCGATATGTTCCTGCACGGAGTCTCGGAGGAGGTCAAGGACGAGCTTCCTGCTTGGGAGTTACCTACGGATCTCGATTGCCTCATCGCTTTGACCATCCGAATCGATGAGCGACTTCGGGAACGACTTCGGGAGAGGAAATTTGACTTCGCTCGCCTGTCCATGGATTCAACCTTGCCTCAGAGTCATCCTGGAAATCCCCAACGATCCCATTGCCGAGAGAACCCGAGGCCTCCCGAACTTCCCCGAGAGTCGCCGGAGACGGCTGAGTCTATGCCTATGAAACTAGGTCGAGCTGGGCTATCGACAGCGGAACGGCAATACAGGATCAACACAAAGAGTTGTCTGTATTGCGGGACTCTTGGTAATTTTGTGTCCTCTTGTCCTTTAAAACCTCTCTGGGATAGGGGGCAGTATTTTCATGTCCGGATGAAAAGCGTGCCCAAAGTAAACTGCCTGCTACTCAGGCCCAGAAGCTAGGATATGCATATCATTAGTAGATTTGGATAGAAAACACTCTCAGGTTTTTAAAATTTTTTTGAATAATGTCTGTGAGTATAACAGAACTAATTTGGCAGGCGAAACCCCTTAGCACAATCCATCCAGGGAATTATTTTTTTGAGGTCAATCTGTTTTCCATTAGTTTTTGTTATAAATATGCTTGCAGTTCCTATGGCTTCCACTAGATGTCGACAGTCTTTAGAAATTGGTTGATGTTTTTCCTTTGAGTAATGAAGAAGCAGCCCTTTCCTTTCTGGGAGTCAAGCCAAGTGGACTCTTTTGTTTGGGGCGCGCGACCTGGCGCTTGCTCCGCATTCATTTTATCCTCTATTGAACACAGTTTATCCCGTCTTAAATTTTATAGATTATTTACGTTTTAAAATACCTAAAGTTGGATTAGGAAAGTTGTTTGAAATGTTTGGACCAAGATTACAGGTAATTTATTAGATAATTTGTCGTCATGTTGGGCGAGTTGGAACCAGTGTTTTTCTGAGTCAAACGCGCCAAATAAATGGACTTTTTGGGGATATAACAATGGAATTAATCGAACAAAAGAACAATTTCTGATGTTTATGGGACATATTGGAGTGTCAACAAAAGAAGATCTTCAAAGGTAAGGCATAAATTATATCGTTATTTCTGAGTTTTGTGTCGCGCCTGGCGGGTTGAAATATGATTGTCATGTGTTTGTTTGATGGGGTGCTATCCTCAGATAATAGCATGGTTTGCTTTCGCCGTAAAGCCTTTTTGAAATCTGACACAGTGGCTGAATTAACAAGAAGTAAAGCTTTATTTTGGTGTATTTCACTTGTGGTTGTATGAAAGTTAAATATTTCTAATAACTTAATTTGAATTTGGCGCTCTGCCATTACACCGGATGTTGTCAAATCGATCCCGTTAACGGGATTTGATCCCACTCGTCCATTGTAAACAATGTTCTCAACGAGTATGATTTTTTTTCTAAGCTCTCAGCAAGCCTTTTTAATAATGTACATGCTTTGGAATGTAGACTGCCTATATATGAGTGGGACATATGGAGAATTTTCCTTCTTCTCTTGCTCGCACCCCTGTTCATGCCATTCTGCTGTGGGGAAGCCCGTCTAAATCTATCCGGGTCTTCATTGACTCTGGGGCCAATGAGAGTTTTTTTGGACGCTACCCTGGCTTCCGAGTTGAACATCCCCAATCAGCCACTCTCCACTCCCATGGATGATAGAGAACTGGATGGGCACTCTATAGGCTGGGTCACTCATATTACTACACCCATCAACCTACGGGTGTCAGGGAATCCCAGCGAGACTATTCAATTCCTGCTCATCAAGTCTCCTCAAATTCCTGTGATATTTGGATTATCCTGGCTCCAGCGACACAATCCCCTCATCAACTGGTCTACTGGTGCCATCATGGGCTGGAGACCGTTCTGCCACATCCAGTGTCTGAAATCAGCGCAACCTGCCCCGGGACATTTTCCTGGGGGCTCGGAGGGTGCATCGCACCTCTCCACCATTCCCACGGAGTACCAGGACCTTCAGAAGGTGTTCAACAAGGCCTGGGCCACTTCGCTTCCGCTGCACCGACCATATGACTAGGAGAGGGGTACGAGTGGAAGACTGCCTTCAACATGGCCAGCGGCCACTACGAGTATCGGTCACACCATTAGGCCTCACCAACGTCCCTGCTGTGTTCCAGGCTCTGGCAAATGATGTTCTCTGCGACATGTTGAACCGGTTCATCTTTTTCTACATTGATGCCATCCTTGTCTTCTCCCGCTCCCCCCAAGAACATGTGCTTCACATCCGACAGGTTCTTCAACACTTCCTGGAGAACCAGCTAAAAGTAAAGGCAGAGAAGTGCGAGTTCCATCGCTCCACCATCCCCTTTCTGGAGTACATCATCTCCGCTGGGAGTATCCAGATGGATCCCGGGAAGGTGAGAGTGGTGGTGGATTGGTCCCAGCCTTCGTCCAGGGTGCAGCTGCAACGTTTCCTGGGGTTCGCCAACTTCTATCGCCGCTTCATCCGGGGTAACAGGACCCTGGCTTCCCCCGTCAGCACGCACTTCTCCCAAGGTTCCGTTCACATGGTCCCCTGCTGCTGACCGGGAGTTCCGGAACCTCAAACACCTCCTGGTTCATCCTGATCCTTCCTGTCAGTTCGTGGTGGAGGCCGATACGTCGGCTGTAGGAGTGGGGGCGGTTCTGTCCCAACATTCTGCCCTGGACCTGAAGCTACATCCCTGCGCCTTCTTCTCCCATCACCTCAACGCTACAGAGAAAAACTATGATGTGGGAAATTGTGAACTTCTCGCAGTGAAGATGGAGTTGGAGGAATGGAGGCACTGGCTGGAAGGGACGGAACATCAGATCATCGTATGGACAGACCACAAAAATCTGAAGCATCTCCGCACCACCAAATGCCTCAACTAGAGGCAAGCTAGATGGGCCCTGCTGTTCACACAGCTCAACTTCTCCCTCTCAAATCCGCCGGGAACCAAGAATGTCAATCCGGATGCACTCTCACCGTTATAGCCCCACTGCTATTACCCCGGAGCCCGAGACCATCCTTCCCACCTCATGCCAGGCAATGGCACTCAGCTGGGGTATAGGGAAACAGGTCCAGGAGGCTGAACCCCGGAGGGGGGCCGATAAACAGATGTTTGTGCCTGACGCAGTCTGCTCCGCGGTCCTGGAGTGGGCCCACTCCTCCTGACTGGCCTGCCACCCGGGTACCTGCCGGACCATGGCATTTGTGCGACAACGCTTTTGGTGGCCCACCCATGGTCCCTGACCTCTCCGCATTTGTCGCCACTTGCACAGTGTGTGCTCAGAAAAAGACTCCTCGGCAAGCTCCGGCTGACCTTCTGCAACCTTTGCCTATCCCTCACCTTCCCTGATCCCACATATCCCTGGATTTCGTCACAGGTCTTCCCCCATCTGAGGGCAACACTGCCATCCTGACTGTGATTGATCGGTTTTCCAAGGCCGTCCACATCATTCCTCTCCCCAAACCACCCTCGGCCAAGGAGTCGGCCCAGCTCATGGTGCAGCATGTCTTCCCGGATCCATGGACTGCCCCTTGACGTGGGGTCCTCAGTTCTCGTCCCAGTTTTGGAAGGCGTTCTGCACCCTCATTGGGTCGTCGGCCAGCCTGTCCTCTGGGTTCCACACTCAGTCCAATGGCCAGTCGGAACGAGCCAACCAGGACCTTGAGACAACTCTGCACTGTCTGGTCTCCGCCAACCCCACCACCTGGAGCCAGCATTTTGTGTGGGTTGCCTGCTCTGCCACGGGCCTATTGCCCTTTGAATGTTCCCTGGGGTACCAGCCCCCGCTCTTCCCCGAGCAGGAGGAAGAGGTTGGCGTATCTTCTGCCCAGATGGTTGTCCGCCACTGTCGTCGTACCTGGAGGAGAGCCCGGTCGGCCCTCCCATATTAATATATGTAGCCTTAGAAATAAGAATCATGAAATCAATAACTTGCTAACATCAGATAACATTCATTTCTGAGACTCACTTAGATAATTAATTTGATGATACATCAGTAGCAATACAAGGATATAACATCTATAGAAGAGACAGAAATGCTTATGGGGGAGGTGTTGCTGTATATATTCAGAGCCTGTCATGCTTAGAGAAGATCTTATGTCAGGTGTTATTGAAGTGTTGTGGTTGCAGGTTCACTTGGCACATCTAAAGCCTTTCTTTTGGGGTGTTGCTATAGGCCACCAAGTGCTAGCAGTCAGTATCTAACTAATATTTGTGAAATGCTTGATAGTGTACAGTGGGGCAAAAAAGTAGTCAGCCACCAATTGTGCAAGTTTTCTCACTTAAAAAGATGAGAGAGGCCATTTTCATCATAGGTACACTTCAGCTATGACAGACAAAATACCTAATTTCCACCATAATTTGCAAATAAATTCATTAAAAATCCTACAATGTGATTTTCTGGATTTTTTCTTCTCATTTTGTCTGTCATAGTTGAAGTGTATCTATGATGAAAATTACAGGCCTCTCTCATCTTTTTAAGTGGGAGAACTTGCACAATTGATGGCTGACTAAATGCTTTTTTGCCCCACTGTATGTGATGTAAACAGAGAGATCTACTTTCTTGAGGACCTGAATATTGACTGGTTTTCATCACGCTGTCCGCTCAAGAGGAAGCTTCTTACTATAACCAAATTAAATGTATTTATATAGCCCTTCGTACATCAGCTGATATCTCAAAGTGCTGTACAGAAACCCAGCCTAAACCCCCAAACAGTAGGCAATTTAGGTGTAGAAGCACGGTGGCTAGAAAAACTCCCTAGGAAGAAACCTAGAGAGGAACCAGGCTATCTGGGGTGGCCAGTCCTCTTCTGGCTGTGCCAGGTGGAGATTATAACAGAATATGGCCAAGATGTTCAAATGTTCATAAATGACCAGCATGGTCAAATAATAATAATCACAGGCAGAACAGTTGAAATTGGAGCAGCAGCACGGCCAGGTGGACTGGGGACAGGAAGGAGTCATCATGTCAGGTAGTCCTAACGCATGGTCCTAGGGCTCAGGTCCTCCGAGAGAGAGAAAGAAAGAGAGAATTAGAGAGAGCAAATTTAAATTCACACAGGACACCGGATAGGACAGAAGTACTCCAGATATAACAAACTGACCTTAGCCCCCCGACACATAAACTACTGCAGCATAAATAAGTTGGGGCACCACTTCCTAGTTATGCTTATAGAGCTGTTGTCTTCTGAATAAACTCTTAAAGACTTGGTAATCTATCAACGTAAGCATATTGTCCATGTGAAAGTCATGGAGTGCCTGGGTCTGTGCTCTTGGTAATCCCTGGATAACTCTTGTGAAATCTCCAGTCTGCAGTAGCACAATGACCAGTGTCATAAGGCATCAGAACTGCCAAGACCATATTATAGTCCTTCAGTTTACTTAACTCGTGTAGGCTAACGAGTGTGTAGGTAGGCCTCATTTGTTTAAAAAACAAACATTTAAAAGCTTTGGAGCACCTTAAATGACATTTTGGGGGGAAAAGCCAACTCGGCCCCCATTTCATTGAATCAGATGGCTCATTTATCACAAAACCCACTGATATTGCCAACTACTTTAATTACTTTTTCATTGGCAAGATAAACAAACTTAGGGTTGACATGCCAGCAACAAAACGATAAACACTACACATCCAAGTACATTTGGCCAAATTATTAACTTTCACAGGGACAATATGCTTAGCAAGATGGCACCAATAGAGATGGCAGCTTCGCTTCTAGTCCTTAGGAAACTGTGCAGTATTTTTTTATGTATTATATCTTACATTGTTAGTTCAGAAAACCTTAAGTGTTATTACATACAACCGGGAAGAACTATTGGATATCACAGAGACGTCAACTTACCAACACAACCAGCACTACGACCAGGAACACGACTTTCCCAAAGCGGATCCTTTGTCTGCACCTCCCAGGGCATTTGAACTGACTCCAGAGGCAGACCCAAAACAACGCCGCCGGAGGAGAGAGTGCCGGAACGGTCTTCTAATGAGGCTTCGGATGCGTACACACCACCCACCGCTTCCTGAGTATATTACTCACTAATTTCCAGTCCCTAGTTAACAAAGTTGACCAAATCAGGGCAAGAGTTGCTTTCCAAAGAGATATCCGGGATTGTAACATACTCCATTTCACGGAAACATGGCTAGCTGGGGACATATACATACACGTGCACATGGATTTTGTGTTGTAGATATGTGGTAGTGAAATATGGGCCTGAAGACGCACACTTAGTGTGTTGTGAATTCTGTACTGAATGTATTGTAATGTTTTTTCAAATTAAGGATCAACCCTTTTTTTCAATTTTCGTCTAAAATGACATACCCAAATCTAACTGCCTGTGGCTCAGGCCCTGAAGCCAGGATGTGCATATTCTTGGTATCATTTGAAAGGAAACACTTTGAAATTTGTGGAAATGTGAAAGGAATGTAGGAGAATATAACACAATACATCTGGTAAAAGATAATACGAAGAATAAAAACAACGTTATTTTGTATTTTTTGTACCATCATCTTTGAAATTCAAGAGAAAGGCCATAGTGTATTATTCCAGCCCAGGTGCAAATTAGATTTCAGCCACTACATGGCAGCAGTGTATGTGCAAAGTTTTAGGCTGATCTAATGAACCATTGTATATCTGTTCAAAATGTTGTATCAAGATTGCCCAAATGTGCCTAATTTGTTTATTAATAACTTTTCATGTTCAACATTGTGAACTCTTCTCAAACAATAGCATGGTATTCTTTCACTGTAATAGCTACTGTAATTTGGACAGTGCAGATAAATTAACAAGAATTTAAGCTTTCTGCCAATATCAGATATGACTATCTCCTGGGAAAATTTCTTGTAACTTAAAACCTCATGCTAATTGCATTAGCCTATGTTAGCTCAACCGTCCCGTGGAAGGGACACGGATCCCGAAGAAGTAGCTGCTGCCTTGGCAGGAACTACTGGGGATCCATAATAAATTCAATACAAATACAAAACACACTTGCTGTAACAATTAAAAAGGTACAATGGCAAACTAAGGTTTTAAGACTTGACATGATGCTTTAATTTAGTCTCTATTCAATCTATCCAACCGTACACCTGTGTAAATGGGACAGATTACTTTGGCAGTTACACAGATATCTTTATCAGTGATTTGGTTGATAAAGGTGTCCATTTGATTACAACACCATAGGAGCAAAATTGACAAAAATGTTGTGATTTTTTTCCTTCTTCTGTGGATGCAATTTATTTAGTTCAAACAGGCCCGGAGTTGTGTGTTTGAACTCCCTTAAAAACACAGCATATGGGCAACTACTGATGACGTTACCGAAGCAGGCCGTCTACTCGATCCATTAGTGTGGCAGGTTGCCTCTCTCCTAAGTCATTCAAGGTATCAGGCACGCATCTATAAGAATGTATGACACAGTATTGTTTAATGACAATATAAAAACAATGACCATACAAAAAGAGCTTTACATGTATCCTTGTTTTTCTCTGAAAGGCTTCCTTGTCATTTTATGAAACATTATAACTGTGGTCGGCACACAAGTGAACAGAATACACCGAATCTTGTCGGATCACAGAAAATGAAGGACCGTTTCCCACAGAGCACATAATAAGGTGTCTAATAGCCATCTTTAGCAGCCTTACCTCCCCACACGGAGGGGTAGCCTAGTGGTTAGAGCATTGGACTAGTAACTGGAAGGTTGCAAGTTCAAATCCCCGAGCTGACAAGGTACAAATCTGTCGTTCTGCCCCTGAACAGGCACTTAACCTACTGTTCCTAACCTACTGTTCCTAGGCAGTTATTGAAAATAAGAAGTTTTTCTTAACAAGTTGCCTAGTTAAATAAAGGTAAAATTATATTTTAAAAAACACACCCCCTGGTGGGGATCCATCCACTAGGCTCTTACAACTGAGTTTTCCCTACTTATTAACAGCTGGATCCAGTCCCCCTTTTACTACTAACATAACTGGGGGTTTTTTCTATTACAAAATGAGTAACAGTTTCCAGGGTGTGGAAAACAGGAGCCATCTGTCTGTTTCCAAAGTGTAGCATCGTCATACAAAAGGGGTAAACTAACTTCATGCCCTCCAGTCCCTCTCCCTCCCTCTGCCTCTGTCAATTACATAACAAAATCAAATTTATTTGTCACATACACATGGTTAGCAGATGTTAATGCGAGTGTAGCGAAATGCTTGTGCTTCTAGTTCCGACAATGCAGTAATAACCAACGAGTAATCTAACCTAACAATTCCAAAACTACTACCTTATACACACACATGTGTAAAGGAATAAAGAATATGTACATAAAGATATATGAATGAGTGATGGTACAGAACGGCATAGGCAAGATGCAGTAGATGGTATTGAGTACAGTATATACATATGAGATGAGTAATGTCGGGTATGTAAACAAAGTGGCTTAGTTTAAAGTGGCTAGTGATACATGTATTACATAAAGATGCAGTAGATGGTATCGAGTACAGTATATACATATGAGATGAGTAATGTAGGGTATATAAACAAAAGTGGCATAGTTTAAAGTGGCTAGTGATACCTGTATGATATAGAGGACAGTATATACATATGAGATGAGTAATGTAGGTTATGTAAACATTATATTAAGTAGCATTGTTTAAAGTGGCAAGTGATATATTTTACATCAATTCCCATTATTAAAGTGGCTGGAGTTGAGTCCGTGTGTTGGCAGCAGCCACTCAATGTTAGTGGTGGCTGTTTAACAGTCTGATGGCCTTGAGATAGAAGCTGTTTTTCAGTCTCTCGGCCCCTGCTTTGATGCACCTCTACTGACCTTGCCTTCTGGATGATAGCGGGGTGAACAGGCAGTGGCTCGGGTGGTTGTTGTCCTTGATGATCTTTACGGCCTTCCTATGACATCGGGTGGTGTAGGTGTCCTAATGAACTGGACACATTTTTTGGGAAACTTCTTAAAAGACAGCTGTTTATTTGTGCTGGGTGAGTAGTGATTAATGCATGGATACTTTGACTTGTTTTTATAAAGGATGGTGAGAAAGTTCCACAGTGAGTTGATCTTGTTTTGATCCGTGTCCTCTTCAGATGTGGAACATAAACAAAATATTTAATAATAATATTACGACATTTTCATTGTTCATTTGTACATTCTCAAATTAGCTCACCGTGGAAAAAGGCTGACAATGAGCAGAATCGGCAGCAACCGTCTTGAGCTCTGAGTAAACCAAAGATACAATATTTTGGGCTAAAATTACAGCCTGGTCTATTTATGTTTAATCTACAATATCTTCTATCAGGTCTACGGACAAGAAAGTGCCATAGAGCCCATTTAGAGAATAGTCTAGCAACATTCAAACTGACACTTAGCCATCAGTTAGAGACTATCACAGCATAAGAAAAGGCAGGTGATATATCTGCAACATAAGTACACTTTAAAATCAAGAAAATATCACAAATGTTGGGGTTTAAAGACAAATGTGTACAGCATAATAATCAAATCCAGGGTTTGATTGAAATCTTTTTCTTTTTTTTACAAGATTGATATTCGAGTAATAATACTATGCAATGGAGGTATTTACTTTGGGTTATTTCCTTCTGTGGTTGCTCTGGTCACATATCTGTCTGTGCAAGATTAGGGAGCGTCCAGGCTTAAGAACTGAGCTCCATGGGCTGACTTCAGAAATACAACCCTTGGAATTCAGTTCTCAAAGCTAAGAACTCAGGGTGTGTTCAGTGCATTCATTTACAGATGAATGAACAGCTCATCCTTCCTGTAAAGTGATGCGATCACAAAAACAAAAACAGCCATACCGTTTATTTAGTACATGAGTTCAATTAAAAGATAGCTCACTTTCAAAAGTTACATCAGTATGAAGAAAAATCTGAAAATCTGAACATTTGAAAAGTATTTGGTGATTGATTCTGTCTCATTGTAATACATTTATGTACAAAGGACATGATACTGTGACTGAGAAAACAGACTATCCGTTGAAAAAGAAATATGTCAGACTTGATTTTATTTTTTATTATAGGCTACCTCCAAGGATCACTTGTATATTTGCAGTATTGGTGCATTACATTACATTCCCATGATGCTGCACTGAAGTTAAACACTGTCATGTCCCTATTTTATATAGGCAGATGACTGATAACATTTTACACTGGAAAACCTGGTAACTTTGAAAGAACTTTATATTTGTAGGTTTCTATTCTTCAACGCAGGGCACGTGACTGAAACACTATAGTGCCAATTGCCAAACATCCAGCATAAAAACAGAAACTCACTAAGAAAATATTAAATTAAAGGCCTGTTCAAAGATTGGAACAATTAAATAAAATCTGGACATTGCTCTTTAATTTGACTATTTTCAAAGCAGATATTTGCCCATAAATTCAAATAATTAATTAATATGCAATAAAAAAATATATAAAGAAAATACTAGGCTAATAAAATAACAAGAATAGGTGCATTTATCTGAATATTACTTTTGTTTCTGTTATTATTATTGCAACAATGCTAATTGATTATTTAGAGCTGAAGTAGACCTATCTTTCTTCAAAGCAAATGACTACATTAAAGGTTAGGTTTCACTATCTAACAACACGGTGTCTTGGTATTTCATCATGTATCACATGAATTCTCATAAACTGTTTTAAATCAAAAAGGATACCTTAGTTTTGGCATAAAATGTAATAGCAGTTTGTTGGTTGATATGTTAGTAATTGAACAGTTTAATCAGAAATTATTCAGAAGTTATTTGTAGTCGCTAAATTGTTAAATTGTCTTAGGAAAATTGTACTAGTTGCAAACATATTTAGAAAATGTTTCAATAAGTTACAATTACTAGGGTTATACTTGTGTATCGAATATAAAATGTTTAACAATCTCTTGCCATGCGTTTTTAAAATGTTAATTCGGCTATAGTCTCCATTTTAGCAATACTTTTTGATGATTCAACAACATTATCAGACATGGGTCTATTTCAAGTGGATTAGTGACGCTATACATGTGGTTATCCTGTAATTACATTATTGTAGCCTATTCATATTATAGAGTACTATAAAGTATTGTGCTTTAACATTGTAGGGAGATGGCTAGCCTAATGTTAGAATAGTCTAAACCCTTAAACGCAGTAACCTCACCTCTGAATGCATTCTGCACAAATTAATCCGTTTATTTAAATAGAGGCCATTAGACAGTACAGGCCTAGTCCTCTTAATAAATAACCATACATTTGAATACAAATTAGACAGCTTAGACCATTCTCATTTACCCCTATAGCCTAGGGTTCTTTCATTAGGTAGTTAGTCACTTTCTTTTTGTACTTACCATGAGGTTCTCTCTCCTTTTTCTTTCTTTGGCTTCATCATCAGGATGAGTCATTTTGGTAACAGTGCTGTCAGCATCACGGCCGTGCCGCTGCTGAATCATCCTGCCGTGCTGTCTAGGTAAAGAGGCGCTCTGGGAGATCATTAGCCGCCTTCGCCACACTCACAGCGTTCATGATGGGCCTCACATAGTAGTTGGTATATAAGGGAAGCGACGACTGCTCATTTGCATAGGCGTATATTCCAATATAGTCATGGAAAGTCCCTTTTATTATCCCACTGCACATAGAGAGATTGCACAACTCTATGACAATACTCATGACGCGTACAAGCGCACATCCAAACAGACATAATTTTCAATCATTCTCAATAAATTGCAACATCGGACAAATAACAATTTAGTTTTTTTCCATTTTCATGTTAATGTAAACATACAGGATGGTGGGATGTTGAGAATGATGTCTGTTGAGAAAACGCCAGAAGCCGGAACAGGAGGAAATGTTGGTAAAGTATTCAATACAGCGTTTCCGCTCTGTAAACTCCGTGGGTTGCGACGGGGAAATCCTGTGACCTGGTACCAACCACCACCATAAGACATCTATTTAGATCGAATCTTCACTGATGACTATGCAACTATGCTGTCTTTCTTTTGTTTTTCATCAGTGGTGATCAAGGTTAGACTTGATCAACAAAATAAACCAAATAAATACAGTTGGCATGACAACAATAATTATTGCTTTCCTATGTGTGGGTGTGAGTGTGTGAGCGAGAGGGGAGGGGGAGGCAGGGGGTAGAGAGCAACCTCTGGCCTCCAAAATGATAGAGAAAATGTAGCTGGACATACATCTTTATGAACAGTTCCAGCTCTACAGGAAAACAACAACATATGGAGCACAATGGCCTTGCACAATACCTGGGAATGTCCCTCAGAGGTTGAGTCTTGTTTATCTTGTGATATCAAGTTGTGTGTGTGTGTGTGTGTGTGTGTGTGTGTGTGTGTGTGTGACAGGGAAAGAATCATGACATCTCTGCATGCACTTGTGCATGTCTTGCGGTGTGAGCCACAACAGAAGGTCACACACACAAACATATCTGAAGATGTGGCTGGCCTAAGGCATAGAGAGACATTTAAGTGAAGAGGACGCATGAAAATTCTACATTTTGAATGCACTTGTACTAGGCACATCAAACATAATTGGTACTTCTTGTCCATTTAACTTCATGTGAAAAGAGTTTGGAAATGTTTAGATATTAAACCCTTGGTTTTTAATTTATAACTTGAAAATGCTTCACGAGGTTAGTACATTCATGAGGTTAGTACCAGCTCTTTCTAAACTGAAAAAATATATACAAATGCAACATGCAACAATTTCAAAGATTTACTGAGTTACAGTTCATATAAGGAAATCATTCAATTGAAATAAATTCATTTAGACCTTAAATTCATTTAGACCTTAGACCTTAATAGACCTTAATCTATGGATTTCACATGACAGGGCAGTGGCGCAGCCAGGGGTGGGCCTGGGAAGGCATAGGACCATCCACTTGGGAGCCAAGCCCACATACTTGGGAGCCAGGCCAAGCCAATCACAAAAGGGCTTTATTACAGAGAAATACTCCTCAGCCAACTACTCGTAAATAACCTTTATCATTTAATTAAACTTTTATACAAATAAACAAACACTTTTTTTTCAATATATACTTTAAAATGTCATGGTCACAAAATGGTTGCTCTCACAGAAATGACTTGCAAAGCAGTAACACCGCACACAGTCTATAAACAAAGGACCACGGGAAAGCTCTCACCTGAAAGCTATATCGCATTAGTGTATACTCACACTGCTCTCAGGGAAGGTCTGCTGGCTTTGACTAGCAGAAGAAGTGACTTTTTGTAGCAGCTTAGGAGAATTAGCATGGCATGTTAGAATAATTCATGTGGCAGGTTAGGAAAATTAGGTTTGGGTAAGATAAAATTGTTCCAGATTCAACATATCTAGCTACAGCCAGGCCTGCACTGAGAACAATCTATGCTTCCACTAATACAATGCTGCCACCTGAAACAAACTAGGGTCAGAGATTGGATATTATGACAAAAAGCTTATTGTTGTCCACAGTGTGGAACAGCGGGCTGTCAGTCTCCCACCTATTCCATTCTATGGATTGGTGGATACATACGTTTATTTTAATACTTTTTTGAATATTGACGTCAACTGCCTGTATTCAATGGAGAGTGAGATGGATTCAGGGTTCCAGCGAAGGGAAATCTTAACGCTACAGTATAAAATGACATTCTAGAATCTAGACGATCCTGTGCTCCCAACTTTGTGGCAACAGTTTGGGGAAGGCCCTTTCCTGTTACAGCATGACAATGCCCCCGTGCACAAAGCGAGGTCCATAAAGAAATGGTTGGTCGAGATCAGTGTGGAAGAACTTGACTGGCCTGCACAAAGCCTTGACCTCAACCCCATCGGTCACATCTGGGATGAATTGGAACGCCAACTACGAGCCAGGCCTAATCGCACAACATCAGTGCCCGACCTCATTAATGCTCTTGCGGCTAAATGGAAGCAAGTCCCCATAGCAATGTTCCAACATCTAGTGGAAAGTCTTCCCAGAAGAGTGGAGGCTGTTATAGCAGCAAGGGGGGGACCAACTCCATATTAGGGTCTATGATTTTGAAATGAGATGTTTGATGAGCAGGTGTCCACATACTTTTGTAGTGCCATGTAGTGTATATATAGAGTACCAGTCAAAAGTTTAGACACACCTACTCATTCAAGGGTTTTTCTTTATTTTCACTATTTTCTACATAGTATAATAATAGTGAAGACATCAAAACTATGAAATAACATATGGAATCATGTAGTGACCAAAAAAGTGTTAATCTATTTAAAATACACTACCATTCAAAAGTTTATGGGTCACATTTTTGTCCATTAAAATAACATCAAAATCAAAAAATACAGTGTCGACATTGTTAATGTTGTAAATGACTATTGTAGCTGAAAACGGCATATTTTTTATGTAATATCTATTGCCACCCAGATGAGCTCAGTTCTGCCAAGAACATTGCTCTGCTGGCTTACCACCGCTGGAGCAGGCAGCTGGAGATGGTTGACCAGAAAGATCTGATGGACTAGATCAAGACTGAGCTGTGACACCCCCACAGGCTCAGACTCCGGGTAGCTGCAGGGGTTGTTTCTACGGAGTGGCTGCGATCTGAATTTTCTGGACCGCTCTTCCCAGGGGCTAAAGGTCCCGAAGCTTCTGCTCATGTGGCGGATTGTCTACATATGTACAGTCTCAGCTCTACTAGTAGAGAGTAGGCTACTCTGGCGAATGGTGCTCTTTTAATAAAGTCTTATGTAGCTAAATTTGAACAATGGGAAAGTAATTCTGCTTTGAAAGTTGATAAACTTGTAACCACACTTTTGAGAAAATGGCCTTTGAATATTTCCGTACCTACTGGAGAGCTCTTCTTTGTCTACACCCATTCAGCATCATTCACACCTTCTTAAGCTTTAGCACCACCCATCTCCTTAACATCTCTAGGCTAGGGGGCGGTATTTTCACGTCCGTATGAAAAGCGTGCCCAAAGTAAACTGCCTGCTACTCAGGCCCAGAAGCTAGGATATGCATATTAGTATTAGTAGATTTGGATAGAAAACACTCTGATGTTTCTAAAACTGTTTGAATGTTGTCTGTGAGTATAACAGAAGTTATTTGGCAAGCGAAACCCAGAGGACAAATCAACCAGGATTTTTCTTTTGAGATCACTGTCTTTTCAATGAGTCTTCAATGGGAATCTAGAATTCTAAGGCAGTTGCTTGCACTTCCTATCGCTTCCACTGGATGTCAACAGTCTTTAGAAATTGGTTGATGTTTTTCCTTTGAGAAATGAAGAAGAAGCCCTGTTCAGAATGAGGGTCGAGTGAAGTGTACTGTTGTGGTTGAGGCGCTGAACCTGAAAGCTCGCTCCACTTTGTTTTTATCCACTATTGAACGCAGTTTATTCCATCTTCAATTTTATTGATTATTTACATTAAAAAATACCTAAAGTTGTATTAGGAAAGTTGTTTGAAATGTTTGGACAAAGATTACAGGTAACTTCTTAGATATTTTGTAGTCATGTTGCGCGAGTTGGAACCAGTGTTTTTCTGGATCAAACGCACCAAATAAATGGACATTTTGGAGATATAACAACGGAATGAATTGAACAAAAGGACCATTTGTGATGTTTATGGGACATATTGGAGTGCCAGCAAAACAAGATCTTCAAAGGTAAGGCATGAATTACATCATTATTTCTAAGTTTTGTGTTGCGCCTGGCGGAATGAAATATGATTGTCTGTGATTGTTTGATGTGGTGCTATCCTCAGATAATAGTATGGTTTGCTTTCGGCAGTAAAGCCTTTTTGAAATCTGACACAGCAGCTGGATTAACAATAAGTTTATCTTTAAACCTATGTATAACACTTGTATCTTTCATCAATGTTTATGATGAGTATTTCTGTAATTTGATTTGGCTCTCTGCAATTTCACCGGATGTAATTCGAGACAATGCATTACTGAACATAACGCGCCAATTTAAACCGAGGTTTTTGGACATAAAGAGGGACTTGATTGAACAAAACAAACATTTATTGTGTAACATGGAGTCCTGGGAGTGCCACCAGATTAAGATCAGAGGTTAGTGATTAATTTAATCGCTATTTCTGCCCTCTCCTTGGCAGGAAAATGTCTGTATGTTTTTTGTGGCTAGGCGCTGTCCTAACATAATCGCATGATGTGCTTTCGCCGTAAAGCCTTTTTGAAATCGGAGACTGTGGTTGGATTAACAAGAAGTGTATCTTTAAAATTGTGTATAATACTTGTATGTTTTAATTATGAGATGTTTTAATTATGAGATTTCTGTTGTTTGAATTTGGCGCCCTGCAAATTCACTGGCTGTTGTCGAGCCCAGAGAGGTTGATCTGAGCGTTCTGTCCTAACAACAACAACAGTCAAGCACCCAAGCTAACTGGCTAACATTGGCTAGCTTGTTAGCTACTTCCAGACACAAACGAGAGAACAGCTCACTGACCGATTTACTTGCCCTAGCAGAGCTGGTTAGAATGTTTTTATGCTATCCAGGGCGTTGGTGACAGCAACTGTGCTGCTGGCAACAACTTATGCTTTTTTGCCAACATTTACTGACATCAGCCATATTCAACGGGTGTTGAGCGTTCATTAATGTATCAGTTATTTTGCGCTCAGAGTAGATAGCCAGAACGAATTTACCTGCTACGTCTATCAACAGTTGTCACAGTGACATTCTATTGAAATAATTACTTGCATTGTGGAGTCTTTTGTTAAGACATGCAGCTAGCTAGCTAGCTAGGTAAACAATGAACCATAATCCCAACTCGTGAACATTACTACCCTGCATGAATCTGCAGGTAGCTAACAAACAAGGTTCAATGTTAGCTAGCTAACATTAGGCTATAATTAGCAAAACAAATGGTTCTGAGTTACGAATAATAAGATCATACACTTAACGTTGGCTAGCAAGCCAGCCAGCTAACGTTAGCTAGCAAGCTATCAGCACATTAACTTGAAATGAAAACAACCTTCTGTCAAAATTAGAAAATGGGTAATATCTGAAAATGTAGCTAGCTAGAGTGTCTTACTCATGCTCTGAAATCGGAGTAGATAGCCAGAGCGAATTTACCAGCTACTTCTATCAACAGTTCTCGCAGTGACATTCTATTAAAATAGTTACTTGCCTTATGGAGTATTTTTTAAGACACGTAGCTAGCAAGCTTTTTTTAACCTTTATTTTACTAGGCAAGTCAGTTAAGAACAAGTTCTTATTTTCAATGACGGCCCAGGAATAGTGGGTTAACTTCCTGTTCAGGGGCAGAATGACTGATTTGTACCTTGTCAGCTTGGGGGTTTGAACTAGCAACCTTTTGGTTACTAGTCCAATGCTCTAACCACTAGGCTACCCTGCCTCCCCGCTAGCTAGGTAAACAATGAACCATAATTCCAACTCATGACGTTACTACCCTGCATGAATCTGCAAATAACTAACCAACCAGGTTCAATATTAGCTAGAAAACATTAGGCTATAACTAGCAAATCAAATGGCTCTGATATACGAATAATAAGATCATACACGTAACGTTAGCTAGCGAGCCAGCCAGCTAACGTTAGCTAGCTAGCTAACAGTACATTAACTTGAAATGAAAATGACTTTCTGTCAAAATTAAAAACGTGAAATAACTGAAAATGTAGTTAGACTATCTTACCCATATACAGTGGGGCAAAAAAGTATTTAGTCAGCCACCAATTGTGCAAGTCCTCCCACTTAAAAAGATGAGAGAGGCCTGTAAAAATCCAGAAAATCACATTGTAGGATTTTTAATTAATGTGTTTGCAAATTATGGTGGAAAATAAGTATTTGGTCAATAACAAAAGTTTATCTCAATACTTTGTTATATACCCTTTGTTGGCAATGACAGAGGTCAAACGTTTTCTGTAAGTCTTCACAAGGTTTTCACACACTGTTGCTGGTATTTTGGCCCATTCCTCCATGCAGATCTCCTCTAGAGCAGTGATGTTTTGGGGCTGTTGCTGGGCAACACAGACTTTCAACTCCCTCCAAAGATTTTCTATGGGGTTGAGATCTGGAGACTGGCTAGGCCACTCCAGAACCTTGAAATGCTTCTTAAGAAGCCACACCTTCGTTGCCCGGGCGGTGTGTTTGGGATCATTGTCATGCTGAAAGACCCAGCCACGTTTCATCTTCAATGCCCTTGCTGATGGAAGGAGGTTTTCACTCAAAATCTCACGATACATGGCCCCATTCATTCTTTCCTTTACACGGATCAGTCGTCCTGGTCCCTTTGCAGAAAAACAGCCCCAAAGCATGATGTTTCAACCCCAATGCTTCACAGTAGGTATGGTGTTCTTTGGATGCAACTCAGCATTCTTTGTCCTCCAAACACGACGAGTTGAGTTTTTACCAAAAAGTTATATTTTGGTTTCACCTGACCATATGACATTCTCCCAATCTTCTTCTGGATCATCCAAATGCTCTCGAGCAAACGCAAACTTCAGACGGGCCTGGACGTGTACTGGCTTAAGCAGGGGGACATGTCTGGCACTGCAGGATTTGTGTCCCTGGCAGCGTAGTGTGTTACTGATGGTAGGCTTTGTTACTTTGGTCCCAGCTCTCTGCAGGTCATTCACTAGGTCCCGTTCTTGTGATCAGTTTGACCCCACGGGGTGAGATCTTGCGTGGAGCCCCAGATCGAAGGAGATTATCAGTGGTCTTGTATGTCTTCCATTTCCTAATAATTGCTCCCACAGTTGATTTCTTCAAACCAAGCTGCTTACCTATTGCAGATTCAGTCTTCCCAGCCTGGTGCAGGTCTACAATTTGGTTTCTGGTGTCCTTTGACAGCTCTTTGGTCTTGGCCATAGTGGAGTTTGGAGTGTGACTGTTTGAGGTTGTGGACAGGTGTCTTTTATACTGTTAACAAGTTCAAACAGGTGTCATTAATACAGGTAACGAGTGGAGGACAGAGGAGCATCTTAAAGAAGAAGTTACAGGTCTGTGAGAGCCCAAAATCTTGCTTGTTTGTAGGTGACCAAATACTTATTTTCCACCATAATTTGCAAATAAATTCATTAAAAATCCTACAATGTGATTTTCTGGATTTTTTTCTCATTTTGTCTGTCATAGTTGAAGTGTACCTATGATGAAAATTACAGGCCTCTCTCATCTTTTTAAGTGGGAGTACTTGCACAATTGGTGGCTACCTAAATACTTTTTTGCCCCACTGTACATTGTGGATGGACGCTTCTCCCTGTCACGGATGTCATGGTTGCCCTTAGTTTGAAGATGTAATCCGGAGACAGGTGTTTTCTCCTCCTCCTTAGGTATCATACTCTAATTACCCTGTTTTCAAAACTCAGACCTCCAGAAAGTGGAGAGCCACACTTTTGCATTTCTACTACGTGATATTTTTTTTTAAACAGGTATTAAACTTGGATTAGCTATACATACTGACCAGCTCAGGCAGAAGTGGGCTATATGGCAGACCAATCCGAACTCATCTCTCGGCATGTCCAGCCCACTCGTTATCTCAGCCAATCATGGCTAGCGGGAAGGTTGCTCACTTTTTCTGTGGCTAAACCAACTAGGCTCATAATTTAACAATTTTATTAATATTTACTGATGGCATACAAGAGTTGGCATTTTCCTCTCATGCGGCCTCAACTCAACAGTGCTTGCCACTAGGCAAAATATGTGCTTTGAAACAAAACACAGGTAGGCTACAGTTTGTTAACACGATCTGCTCTGAAATTCGCTCACTGTACATAATTCGAAACAACACTGTACATAACAAAGAAGATCTAAATGCATATTCCCATGAAACTAATTGAGATCAAATGGTTTGCATGCAGATGCTGCATGGATATTTCACCTGTAAACCTTTAAGAATTATCTTTCATGATTGACAGTGAGAAATGTGTGTGTAAAATGTGTGCGTAAAGTGAAAGTAAAAATAAACACATGTGCAGAACATGATGCAGATCTTTACTGGAGCAGGACGGGGGCAGAACGCGGCGGTTACCTACGGATATGCAGCCTCAGCCTTGTTTCTATGGAACCATGCTGAAAGGTTGCCTTTAATGGGCAAGCTACGTAAACAGAAATGATACCGTATATCTGTCTTTAAACTATGGGCACCTTCGATAGATAACTAGCAGAAATAGTTTGGTGCTTCTGTTTTTCATCACTGTTTTTTTGGACAAATCACGACTTCGCAGCTGTTCGCGTCATTCAAATTTCGGAAGCGGAGGGGAAATTCGGTCCATGGACTTGGCCGTAACTTTGAAACGGAGAGGGTGGAACTCAAACGTAACACTTGTTACTGCATTAATTTTGTTACGCACTTCTACAATGTATCAACAATAGGCACATTATGCATCACGATTCTTGACGTAGGCGCTTCTTTATGTGACCTGATTTACCGATATGCTACTAAAGTTCTGTAGTTCTCATGGACTTCTCGTGAATTTAGTCTAATGTAGTAGGCATTAGACAGTAAACGGGTTTTAAATAAACATTCTTAAATCAACAAACAAATCATAAGACGCAACATGGCTTTTGCCATTCCTATGGTTATAGTTACACTGTTTTGGGGATTTGTTGGAGGGGTGGTACCATGGTTTATTCCGAAGGGACCAAACAGAGGGTGAGTATTGCGGGACAGAATTCATTTTCTACTGTGCAGGAAATGTGAAAGAGATGAGCATGAAAGATATTCCTGGCTGTCGGATTTTGTTTATCGATATTATATCACAAAAAAAGTTCATGAAATGTATAATCAAATTACGTTTTTGTTATGGCCCACTCTTTGATGGTGTGGCTTTAAACTTTAGAAAAATAACATATTTATTCCATTGCATTACTGTATGAATGGCCATATCTGCTTCTCACAGGGTCGTCATTACCATGCTAGTATTGACTGCAGTTTGCTACTACTTGTTGTAAGTATCACGATTTTTTTTTATCCCTTGTGAAATGTATAGATGTTTTGCTATACAGCACAGGCTTCATTCAACTTGTTTGTTCTTTTTTTTTATCGACAGAGCAGTGTAGTCACGTGGGTCGCGCGTCAGCCAGGCTAGTGACCTCTGAGCTAGCTAGTGACAGGCAAACACACATACCTATTTATTAACAACATTTAAGGAAGTTTATTTTAAAATTATTCATAAATATTATCCTGCCAACCACTATATGTAGAAAAAAAATAAAAAAATAAACATGCATTCAAATTGTACTTTTTGTAATGACCATCCAGAAACAGTGTTGCATCTTTTTTGGCATTGTATTCATTTTTTTAACCTTTATTTTACTAGGCAAGTCAGTTAAGAACAAATTCTTATTTTCAATGACGGCCTAGGAACAGTGGGTTAACTGCCTGTTCAGGGGTAGAACAACAGATACCTTGTCAGCTCGGGGTTTTGAACTTGCAACCTTCCGGTTACTAGTCCTCTAACCACTAGGCTACCCTGTGGCAATACATCAGTAGATTTATAATTGTACACATTTATGAAGATTTTACACTATTATGGAGAGATGTACTACTTATGATATAAATAAGTTGAAACAATTTTATGTAATTAATTTCGTTATTCTTTTGGCCAAATTTCATATTCACAAATGTAATTTACAAACAAAACACCACATTTTCTTACCTTGCAAAAATAAATTGAACTATATTTTAAGACAATTACATACTCTGCTAACAAAAAAGCTGTTGTGATGAAGGAATGTGATATTGTACCCCCTAACCCCGCCCCTAGCCCAAATGTCCTTTGTATATTATTTATATATACTTGTGTTCCTCATGTACTTTTTGTATTGATTTGTTGTTAATGAAAATATATATTAAAAAATTAAAAACATTGTGACATCCATGCATAGGTACTATATTGTTCCACTGGTAGGGGGCAGTAAATACAAGGCATCGTGTGCATTTATTGGTTCCTTAGCTCTGCCAAGAATGTGAAAGAAACAGAATACCCTTTTGTATTTAAGTGTGTGAGAAACCAGTGTGATTCACACGAGGATCAAATTGGTGAACTTTGACCTGAAAAACTGGGAGAAGTTGCAAGGAGCTCAATAAGCCACGTCTTTGTTACAAATCCACTGTCTTTAATTGGGGCTCTGTTCAAGTATTTATGAATCTTCTGTTCACTTTGTCTATTTAGCCTGTATTCACATTTTACAGATAGCACCACTTAAAGGGGCAATCTGCAGTTCAAACTATTGACAAAGCGGTCAGTCCACCACTGTTTCTGTAAACAGCTGAGGGACGGGGCTAGAGAAATGTAACCACGCTCAAATTAATAGACAGCTATGGATACAAGATATAAAAAGTATCTTTTTAATCATGTTTTGAGGCTATATATTGTTTATTTACAATTAAATTGTTTTCAAACAACAGAGGAAAACAAGCTTATTTTGGGTTCTGGGTTAGAAAGTTAAACAAAGCTTGTGAGGCAATTCTAAGTTATATTCTTCAAGAATCAATGGCTATATATCATCAATTTAAAAGTGGGAAAAAAGGATTGCAGATTTTCCCTTCAAACTATGTTGCCTAATGAAACCACTCTTGCCAGTTATCAGTGTTTAATGGATAAGGTATAGGTATCTGTGCTTCAGAACAAATACCAGAGAGTGGGCTATTAGTTGCTGCCAAATATGACAGCTGGCCTGATTATAGCACAGTCAGATCCATCCAGGCGGACCCAGGAAACAGTCAAAACAAACAGCAAACAGTTACTTGGATTGTCTGCTGCATCTATTTACATAGCAACTCTTTTTGATAAATATTGAGCTTGTGGAGAAGCCTATGCCTGTGTGTTACTGAGCCGTTGTGTTAATGAACCAGCTGACGACAGTAGTTGGCCACAACATTGAAAGCAAATGTACAAAACAAGCACAGTGCATTGTCTCCTCAGTAAAATGTTGGGAATTCATGATGGAGAGAGGTTTGCTGAACAACTCCTTCTTTGTTCTCAATAAACTGTATTTCATTGATCACTCCACAGTACATACTGTTATTGTACGTTGCATCATTTCGTTTCTTTTTTTACATCATTGGATCTAAAAAACAAAACAATCCACATTCTGGCTTTGTTCAAATTAAAGATGAATTCAACACAAATATGATAAGAGTGCTTGAAGCAGATGAGGAGAGTGCACAATGAATATGCTAATTGAAAGGCTATCATAATGTTGTTTTTCTCGTCCCTGTTCTTTCACAGCTGGTTGATAGCCATTCTCTCCCAGCTGAATCCACTGTTTGGACCTGCTTTGAGTAATGACACTATTTGGTATCTGCAATTCCACTGGCGCTGACTCTGCCCTCAATGACTGAGAAAGGCCCAGGAGGACCAAGGACGAAAGCATCATAAACCTGTCCATTTAGCTTTTTTTAACTTTATATCTGACTCTTGGTTTACCTAAGATAATGGTAATAAATATACTGAAATAGCTTGCAAGATGGAATTCATGATAGCCTGTAAAACGGTAACCAACATCTAGGGAAGCTATATCTATGTAGGAATTTGAAAATGAGGGGACAAGTGGTTGAGGTACACAAAGCACATTGAGTGAAAGTGATTGTTTTATTTCTTACTGCTGAGTAATAGCCTCTTCTATTGATAGAGGGGGGGGGGCTGGCAGGCATGTGGCCGGGGAGCACAGGCAGATCTAAGTCCTCCAGACTTTCCCACAAGGACCTGAGCTCAGACCCTCCCACCAATGGAATCCTTGGCTTTGCTTATAGTTATGTTATTAACCACACAGTTACTAAGTGTTTTAGGTTAAATACGAATGTATGACATAGGATATTCAGCGATGATTGGATTCACATTCCCTTGCTCATCCTATCAGCTTTTAAGTGTTTCTCAAAACTCATGTGTTGTTTATTTATCTCACCCAACTTGTCTGTTACAATTAATATTTGAAGGTGCCTCAAAATCACCTTTGTGATTTTGTACTGTATGTACATTTTTTGGGGACACAATGTGCCCAAGCATTTCCTGTACAGGCAGTAATGTTGACTAAATGAGTTAACCTAGTCTGTATGTTCCATGTTTATCTTGCCCTGGACAATTTTTTCCAACATAGTAACAATGTCAAATCACAGAACATAACAAATAGCATTATGGCAGATCTAATCAAAGATGGTATTTGTAAACCCTAATGACTTGAGTTTCATGCTTGCACCAAGCAAGTGTAAGCTAGAGCCTTTGGAAATACAGTGGGGCAAAGAAGTATTTAGTTAGCCACCAATTGTGCAAGTTCTCCCACTTAAAAAGATGAGAGAGGCCTGTAATTTATCATAGGTACACTTCAACTATGACAGA
Source organism: Oncorhynchus masou masou (assembly GCF_036934945.1). Classification (NCBI taxonomy): domain Eukaryota; kingdom Metazoa; phylum Chordata; class Actinopteri; order Salmoniformes; family Salmonidae; genus Oncorhynchus; species Oncorhynchus masou. The sequence continues at coordinate 87,204,246 of NC_088223.1, read as the reverse complement.
CAAAATGAGAAAAAAAATCCAGAAAATCACATTGTAGGATTTTTAATGAATTTATTTGCAAATTATGGTGGAAAATAAGTATTTGGTCAATAACAAAAGTTTATCTCAATACTTTGTTATATACCCTTTGTTGGCAATGACAGAGGTCAAATGTTTTCTGTAAGTCTTCACAAGGTTTTCACACACTGTTGCTGGTATTTTGGCCCATTCCTCCATGCAGATCTCCTCTAGAGCAGTGATGTTTTGGGGCTGTTGCTAGGCAACACAGACTTTCAACTCCCTCCAAATATTTTCTATGGGGTTGAGATCTGGAGACTGGCTAGGCCACTCCAGGACCTTGAAATGCTTCTTACGAAGCCACTCCTTCGTTGCCCGGGCGGTGTGTTTGGGATCATTGTCATGCTGAAAGACCCAGCCACATTTCATCTTCAATGCCCTTGCTGATGGAAGGAGGTTTTCACTCAAAATCTCACGATTACATGGCACCATTCATTCTTTCCTTTACATGGATCAGTCGTCCTGGTCCCTTTGCAGAAAAACAGCCCCAAAGCATGATGTTTCCACCCCCATGCCTCACAGTAGGTATGGTGTTCTTTGGATGCAAATTAGCATTCTTTGTCCTCCAAACACAACTAGTTGTTACCAAAAAGTTATATTTTGGTTTCATCTGACCATATGACATTCTCCCAATCTCCTTCTGGATCATCCAAATGCTCTCTAGCAAACTTCAGACGGGCCTGGACATGTACTGGCTTAAGCAGGGGGACACGTCTGGCACTGCAGGATTTGAGTCCCTGGCGGCGTAGTGTGTTATTGATGGTAGGCTTTGTTACTTTGGTCCCAGCTCTCTGCAGGTCATTCACTAGGTCCCCCCGTATGGTTCTGGGATTTTTGCTCACCGTTCTTGTGATCATTTTGATCCCCACGGGGTGAGATCTTGCGTGGAGCCCCAGATCGAGGGAGATTATCAGTGGTCTTGTATGTCTTCCATTTTCTAATAATTGCTCCCACAGTTGATTTCTTCAAACCAAGCTGCTTACCTATTGCAGATTCAGTCTTCCCAGCCTGGTGCAGGTCTACAATTTTGTTTCTGGTGTCCTTTGACAGCTCTTTGGTCTTGGCCATAGTGGAGTTTGGAGTGTGACTGTTTGAGGTTGTGGACAGGTGTCTTTTATACTGATAACAAGTTCAAACAGGTGTCATTAATACAGGTAACGAGTGGAGGACAGAGGAGCCTCTTAAAGAAGAAGTTACAGGTCTGTGAAAGCCAGAAATCTTGCTTGTTTGTAGGTGACCAAATACTTATTTTCCACCATAATTTGCAAATAAATTCATTAAAAGTCCTACAATGTGATTGTCTGGATTTTTTTCTTCTCATTTTGTCTGTCATAGTTGAAGTGTACCTATGATGAAAATTACAGGCCTCTCTCATCTTTTTAAGTGGGAGAACTTGCACAATTGGTGGCTGACTAAATACTTTTTTGCCCCACTGTATATAGGTGTCATTATTGAAGTATGTATATTACTTCCCTATTTATAAAATTGTCTGGATAACTGTATTATAGCATCTGAAGTGTGTGCAATGCTCTGCATTGTGTGCAGTAGTATACTGTAATTTAGGTGCAATGTTTTGGGTCAAGCTTAAAGCTTCAGTGCGATTGGTCAGTGAAGGACCAGGTGACTCGGTAGTCACGCGCTTTCCAACGAACCCGTCAGGAAGAAGAAAAACAAAACAAACGCAAGAGAAAGGCAGCGTGGACTCCATTGAAATTGCTTTGTTATTGCTCAGATAGGAATAAACACGAAGCGAAACACGACACAAAACGTTCATATGGGGTTTCTAAAGGTGAGCTGAACGTTTTTAAAACCATTTGCCAAACTTTGTGGATAATGTTTCTTCGTTGTATGCTTGTTACCTCTTGTCTTGGTTAGCTGGTTATATCGTGCTGCTGTGAGAGGGGCGGGACGGAGGCCATACTGGAGCTAGTTGGTAGGGAACAAGATTGAGCTATTTTCGTGTTAAATTTTGCTGAACTAAAACGTCTTACTTATTTGACAAACCATTTTTTTTGTTGTATCACGACAACTGTATATATGTGCATGCACAATGTAGCTCCTTTCAATAGGTTGCATTTTTGTTTACGAAATTATTTTTATTTGTAAGATTGACATTTCGATTTATTTTTTGGGGGGAGGGATCATGCGGGTGTTGAAACAAGGTGCTGTGAATCAGGCATTCCCCATTAATGGTTTTTGGGTCAAGTAAAATCAACATCCTCTTAGGGTACACGCCCCCCACCCCCACCATGCTGCTACAGAGCTCGAGAAAAAGATCTAGAACATTCTAGGTAAATTGAGCAAAGAATAAAGACAGCATTTGACCGAGTTTGTTGACAAATTGGTATTTCGGGGTTTGAAGGGCGTCAGCTAGTCGGGACGGTTGTCAATGCTTACTTTTGTTCAGTGTCACCGATATATCCACGTCGTGTGTTTATAATATTGACTAACTAGATATGCGTGTTCCCTCAGTAATTTATAAGATGATTACATAGACTTCAGAAAAATGATCTCCTATGCGAATTCTGCCTGTCAAGGGGTCATTTTGCATGTATTTAGTCAGCTATTTAGGCCACAAAAACAATCCTTTTAAATTGCTTGTTGTTTTCAGTCTCAACCTACAATGAAATCTCCTGCTATTGACAGCAAAGCCGACCATTCGTGCATATCTGGAGGCGGGCTATAACTGCGCTTTGACCAATAGGGCTGTTGGATTACGTGGGTGTTGGCCCAGGATAGTAGTAAGTTAGTTTGACGTTGTACTTGTTTGTGTTGGGATCCATGTTGAGTCAGCCTCAAACTATTAATTCAGTTGATTAGTGATTGTATTAGTTTTTTTTTGCTCACTGCAATCCTGTATTGCAGAGGTCCATCCTCATCACGTGTAACGCTAGACATCTAGTCCTATATCTATACTGAACAAAAATATACATGCAACATGCAACAATTTCAAATATTTTACTAAGTTACAGTTCATATAAGGAAATCAGTCAATTGAAATAAATAAATTAGGCACTATTCTGTGGATTTCACATGACTGGGCAGGGGTGCAGCCATGGGTGGGCCTTGGAGGGCTTAGGCCCACCCACTCAGGAGTATTTTCTTCCACAAAAGGGCTTTATTTCCTACAGAAATACTGCTCAGTACACCCCCCCCCCGCCCTGCGCAGATGAAAAAGCCGGATGTGGAGGTCCTGGGCTGTTGTGGTTACACTTGGTCTGCGGTTGTGAGGCTGGTGGGACGTACTGCCAAATTCTCTAAAATGACAATGGAGGCAGTTTATGGTAGAGAAATGGACATTCAATTCTCCTGAATTGCAGGCTCCCTCAACTTGAGACATCTGTGGCATTGTGTTCTGTGACAAAACTGCACATTTTAGTGACCTTTTATTGTCCCCAGCACAAGGTGCAACTGTGTAGTGTTCATGCTGTTTAATTTGCTTCTTTATATGCCACACCTGTCAGATGGATGGAGTATCTTGGAAAAGGAGAAATGCTTAAATTAGTACACAGCATTTCTGGGAAATAAGATTTTTGTGTGTGTGGAACATTTCTGGGGTCTTATTTCAACTCATGAAACATGGGACCAATACTTCATATGTTGCGTTTTTATATTTTTGTTCAGCGTAGTTTATACGTGGTAGATCTGAAGACTTAGCCCATTTCTGCTGTAATTCTTTCCTACATGATCGATTTGCCCCTGTAAACTTAGGGGTGACCAGTGTTGCAAATTTGATGTGGAGTGCTCTGCATGCTGAGAATACCACACACATTCTTGTCTTGACTCTTTGCTCAACATGTCCTCAAAGCAAGGTTGTCATTACCAGCTGTGGTGGTTAGACCAGAAGTATATCCTTCAGAGTACACGAAAGAAAGATGTCTGCCTCAGTGTATTGGATAACTTTGTGATAATAATAACATGGTAATAACTGAGATAATAAAACGGACCTAAACTTCGTTGTTACAGAAATTGAACATTTTAATGGTAAACTTCGTTGTTACACTGAACATTTTAATGGTAAACAAACAACCCCTTGAAGTTAGGACATTTCTCTGTATTGTCTTTCAGGCGTAGTCAGTTAATTATTATAAGGTTGCTGGTACTGCATTTGCTTCCTGGTTTGTTTTGGTATTGGCCCTAGACCTATAAATATGTTTGCATGATATTGATAAAATTTGCCCGATAGTATAAGTTTGCGTGACTCATCTTGCCATGTTTATAGCCTACTTTTCTAATGTAGTTGTAGAGAACATAGATATTTCTCTGTGTAATTAATTAGTGAATGCAGATGACGACAAATAACTCCTGCCACCACTACCAAATCGGCCTATCACACTTGAGATTATTATCTCTCTGTTATTGTATTATAAAGCCAACACACGTGGCAAAGATTCAGTTCAGCACGGAAGTGGAGCTTTTTCTGTAGGACGCTACCTTCAACATTAGCAGAATGATATGAAACTTGGATATGCTAGTGATAGATTTTTTTGGGTGTGCTGCAAAAGGTGCACAGGAGAGGTCCCTGTGTTTCTAAAATATACCTATGCTGGCCTTTACACCAATGTTGTTTTTTGTGTGTGTGTGAAGCATATCAGTTGGTGACGGGGTAGCAATTGATAAAGTAGATTATCACAATATTATCTTTGATGATATTTATATACTGTACCAGTCAAAAGTTTGTGCACTACTCATTCCAGGGTTTTTCTTTATTTTTACTATTTACTACATTGTAGAATAATAGTGAAGACATCAAACCTATGAAATAACACATGGAATCATGTAGTAACCAATAAAGTGTTAAACAAATCAAAATATGTTTTAGATTCCTCAAAGTAACCACCCTTTGCCTTGATGACAGCTTTGCACAGGCTTGGCATTTTCTCAACCAGCTTCACCTAGAATGCTTTTCTAACAGTCTTGAAGGAGTTCCCACATATGCTGAGCATTTGTTTGCTGCTTTTCCTTCACTCTGCGGTCTAACTCATCACAAACATCTCAATTGGATTGAGGTCGGGGTGATTGTGGAGGCCAGGTCATCTGATACAGCACTCCATCACTACTCCTTGGTGAAATAGCCCTTACACAGCCTGGATATGTGTTGGGTCATTGTCCTGTTGAAAAACAAATGATAGTCCCACTTAGCACAAACTGGATGGAATGGGGTATCACTGTAGAATGCTGTGGTAGCCATGCTGGTTAAGTATGCCTTGAATCTGACAGTGTCAACAGCAAAGCACCTTCTTCATGGTGGGAACCACATATGCGGAGATCATCCGTTCACCTCCTATGCGTCTCACAAAGCCATGGTGGTTGGAACCAAAAATCTCAAATTTGGACTCATCAGACAGACCAAAGGACATACTAATATCCACTGCTCGTGTTTCTTGGCACAAGCAAAGTCTCTTCTTATTATTAGTGTCTTTTTGGTTGAGGTTTCTTTGCAGCAATTTGACCAAGAAGGCCTGATTTCTATTATTGTGTGCATGTAGCTCATTGTTGTCAGGGATCAGAGAAGTTGGGTTAAATGCGGAAGACACATTTCAGCTGAATGTATTCAGTTGTACAACTGACTAGGTATCCCTCTTTCCATGGTTGTAAAGAGTATGTTATTAAAAAGATGTAGGTCCATTATATTTTTATAACTGACTAGGTATCCCCCCTTTTACATGGTCAATTTGCTGGTAGGCTGGTTTAGCCTTAATGTTTTTTGTGTGCTTATGAGTGAGACCCTCCCACCCTGAAGTTGGTACAGGAGTATGACTGTCCTTTGTATCTGTCATTCTTTCCCCACACAATCAGATTGTGAAGTGGGCTCATGTTTCCTAAGGCCTGTGGCTTAATGCCTATGGCTTAATGCCTTTCCAATTGTGTTGAGACCTTTGAAGCCAGCTAATGCATAGTGAAGTTTAATGTCCGTCAGGAGCAGCTTGTGACATCCATTGTGACCAATGATATATACAAAAACTAGATTGCTGATGCTATGTATTGGCCAATGAGAGGCTTTGAAGCCACCGGTCGGCCATATTGGTAATCCTCAGCAGCAGTCCTCCATAGGAATGAATGGAATTACACAGTATTTCAATGAAATATTTAAAGGACAAATTAACATGTATTTGTTTTTTTTTAAAGGTTTTAGTGGGGACAGTAACATTAATATTTTTAAAATTTAACAAAGTAAAATGGCTTGCTATATTTTTTATTTGCATGTGCAGCTCACATAACACAATTTTAAAAAGGATGCTTTAAGGTGTCTGTGATAATAAACATAAAAATAATAAACATGGCAAAAACCAATGTAGACTTTAGTAAATGCATTTCTCTAGCTTCCAAAAGTTATTTTACAGTGGTGGAGGAGTAGTAGTAAAATGGATCAGCGGTGGGGGGAGTAGTAGTAAAATGGATCAGCGGTTGGGGGGAGTAGTAGTAAAATGGATCAGCGGTTGGGGGGAGTAGTAGTAAAATGGATCAGCGGTTGGGGGGAGTAGTAGTAAAATGGATCAGCGGTTGGGGGGAGTAGTAGTAAAATGGATCAGCGGTTGGGGGGAGTAGTAGTAAAATGGATCAGCGGTTGGGGGGAGTAGTAGTAAAATGGATCAGCGGTTGGGGGAGTAGTAGTAAAATGGATCAGCGGTTGGGGGAGTAGTAGTAAAATGGATCAGCGGTTGGGGGGAGTAGTAGTAAAATGGATCAGCGGTGGGGGGGAGTAGTAGTAAAATGGATCAGCGGTGGCTTCAGAACAGTGCTCCCTGTCTGTCATCTAGTGTATATATAAATAATTGATTGTGACCCATATGTCAGTGCCCATGGTAAACTAACTTAACCTGTCTGCATAGCATACTGAAGAGCCCATTATGCTTTAGTCGTGATCTCCTATTTCAAAATCTTGCGCCAACAAGGCTAAAACATGTAGCCTGCCCTAATCTAGATTGACTACAGTGCTGTCAATATCAGGTGTTTATGTCTGAAATCTGCAATTATTTCGGCCTTCCTTTCATCTCTATATTCTGCCGTCAACAGAAACCTATCATCAGAGAAATCTGACGAGGAAGTGAGTGGTCAAGCGTAAGAGAGAGGCCTACTCTGTAGCGTGCATTTTAGAAACTGTTGCAGTAAGGCATCATGCAGTGTGTTTTTAATGTCCAGGGGGATGTTTCTGTGTAGAGAGGACAAGGATATTAAAATGGCAGAGTGCAGTAGCCAGGCTGGCAGGCAGTTTCGCATGGCATCAGCACATTGCAGCAAGGGCTTCCCCACAGTGCTTCCCAAAACACAATCGCCCTCATCTGAGTGGCTCTAACAGGTGTGTGTATTTTCAGGACCAGAACTGCACTCGCAGCACATTACTTTTCCTTTGCATGGCATTTTAAGACTCATCAACACATCTCGCTTTTAAGGTGAGCTATGTGTAACCAGTAACATACTGACTGGGTATGTGTAACCAGTAACATACTGACTGGGTATGTGTAACCAGTAACATACTGACTGGGTAGGTGTAACCAGTAACATACTGACTGGGTATGTGTAACTAGTTTCAGCCAGTGCTACTGCTCTACTTTGCAGGCTATGCTGCCGTGTCTGTGTGTCTCTGTGTGATGCTGTGGCAGGCAGAGAGAAGAGGAGGTGGTGTTTTTCTGTTGGTGTTTTTCCTCTGCGGGCAAAAGCTGCTGTGTGAAAAGCAGACAGGGGTGATAAGAAGCTCATTTGACTGAGTTGGCAAACCAGGTGGAAAATGTCATCCACCACTAGAGGAGCTGGGTTGTTTTGCTCTGTGTCACAGCTGGCCAGCACAGTGCCCTCCCTCCCCAGCATATTTATCATGATTTGTTATGCAAACGGGGTCCAGTGACTCTGCTCCCTCTCTTTGTGACTCTTCGTTGGCAGCGGGGAATGGTAGCTAGCTACAGTCGTTTTAAAAATAGCCTAGACACAGTGTTTATTCAATGCTCATTCTGTCTCGCATCAAACTAATCTGCTGTCTGCAGGGAGGGCTCCCAGTGTATTTTCTGGATCTGAAACGCTGCAATCGGACAATGTCTGCAACTTTGCTCGGCTTCGACTGTCTCTTTTACAAACATGGAAGCCCCCCCCAGTCTTGCACTGAGTGTAACCAACACAGTCATGAGTTAAGATATATCACACTAGAGTTGATAGAAGTAGGCTATGTGTTCTGATTTAAATGAACAGCCGGTCTTGACAGTCGCTCTCAGAAGCCGTGTTTGACGATCTGCACAGAATCTCAGCTTGCAGGCTAAGTGACAGTATTATGTGTTTTTGGCGTATAAGATTGTAGGCGGGGAAGTAGGAAAATGTGCAAACATATGTAATATCTTACTAATTGAACCCTTCCATTCCCCCTGTGTTCTCATCTCTCTCCAGACACCAGGCATCAGACGAGAACTAGACTTCCATGAGTTCACAGAGTTTTCCACAATAAAGAAGACTCTTTTTGTTACTTAACTCATAGATTTTTCTACTGTCGGTTGACATCACCCGAAGACGACTGGGACACGAGGTGGAGGAAACATTCACAATAAGGAACAGAGATCGGTGCTCGGCGATGCCTCAGGTAATGGAAGGGAGGGTTCTTTAGACGTGGTCCAGCTTTAGCCAGTTGTCTCTCTATAGTCTTGCAATTGACCAACTTCTGAAGCGAAAACAACTAGGTTGCTAGACAGTTAATGGACAGTCTGTAGCTTAAAACTGACAGACCTCAGTCTAGTTGCCATGCAATTACAATGTGGATGATATAGCCACAGATGGAACAATGAGCCGGTTAGTTAGAAAAGTCTTTGATTCAGCTGTCAGTGAACAGCCAGCCTATGGCGATTTCCCACGTCCATGGGAACATTCCCCTTTTTATCCAGGCTGTCCCAACCCCACAAATGTTGTTTGTTCACTGTTAAGCATGGAGAGTAACTAAATGTTAAAGGGGCAATCTGCAGTTGGTGCATCCATTAATTGAAATGTACTTAAGTTCATTATATATATATATATCTATCTATTAGATTCTTACAGAATGTAACTTATACTGTAATTGCCTCATGACCTTAGTTTAACAGGTAGCTTCTTTAAACTACAACTATACTGAACAAAAATATAAATGCAACATGGAACAATTTCAAAGATTTAACTGAGTTAGTTCATATAAGGAAATCAGTCAATTGAAATAAATAAATGAGGCCCAAATCTATGGATTTCACATGACAAGGTTGCAGCCATGGGAGGGCATATGCCCACCCACTTGGCAGCCAGGCCCAGCCAATCAGAATTAGTTTGTCCCCACAAAAGGGCTTTATTACAGACAGGAATACTCCTCAGCAACCCCACCCTCCCCCTCAGACGATCCCTCAGGTGAAGAAGCCAGATGTAGAGGTCCTGCCTGTTGTGGTAAACATTCAATTAACATTCAATTCCCTGACAACAGTCTGCGATTTTGATGCCGGTTTGACATACTGCCAAATTCTCTAAAATGACGTTGGAGGCGGCTTTATGTTAGGGAAATTTAACATTAAATTTCCTGGCAACAGCTCTGGTGGACATTCCTGCAGTTAGCATGCCAATTGCACTAACCACTAAGCTACCCTGGGGCGGCAGGGTAGCCTAGTGGTTAGAGCGTTGGACTAGTATCCGGAAGGTTGCAAGTTTCCCCGAGATGACAAGGTACAAATCTGTCGTTCTGCCCCTGAACAGGCAGTTAACCCACTGTTCCTAGGCTGTCATTGAAAATAAGAATTTGTTCTTAACTGACTTGCCTGGTTAAATAAAGGTAAAAAAAAAAAAAACTCCCTCAACTTGATACATCTGTGACATTGTGTTGTGTGACAAAGCTGCACGGCCTTTTATTGTCCCCAGCACAAGGTTGATATGCCACAGGTGGATGGATTAACTTGGCAAATGAGAAATGCTCACTAACAGGGATGTAAACCAATTTGTGCACAAAATATGAGAGAAATACGCTTTTTGTGCATATGGAACATTTTTTTGGGATATTTTATTTCAGCTCATGAAACATGGGACTTTTACATGTTGCATTTTTATTTTTGTTCAGTATAGTTATCTTTGTTCACTCTGAAATGGAAAAGCGGTATTTAAATATGTTCTTCAGAGTATTATGACAGGACAACAGGAATTGCAACAGGTTGAATAGTTTGGAATGTTTATTTCCCCTTAGCCCGGCATCAGTGGAATGGATCTTCCCTTTGGGGATTTCTTTCAAAATTATACTTTTGCTGATCAGGCGCTGACCAGCACGGACCTGTTGGCGAGTAACACAGACCCAGACTTCATGTACGAACTGGTAAGTGTTCTCCGTGCAGAGGAGCCTCCGGGCAGGATCACAGTTTACAGATCGAAAGAATGATCGTAAAAAGCTTTGGCGCACCTTAAATTACATTTTGGGCAAAAACTCCATCATTCATTGAATCAGATGGCTCATTCGTCACAAAACCCATTGATATTGCCAAGAACATTTAATGATTAGCAAGATTAGGAAATTTAGGCATGACATGCCAGCAACGTACGCCGAACCTACACATCCAAGTATAAATGACCAAATTATTAGAGACGAGCGTTGTCATTTTGAGTTCCGTAAAGTGAGTGTGGAAGAGGTGAAAAAATTATTGTTGTCTATCAACAATGACAAGCCACCAGGGTCTGACAACGTGGATTGAAAATTACTGAAGTTAATAGGGGATGATATTGCCACTCCTATTTGCCATATTTTCCATCTAAGCCTACTAGAAAGTGTGTGCCCTTGTGCCTTGAGGGTAGCAAAAGTCATTCCGCTACTCAAGAATTCCGCTGTCCCCTTTACTGGCTCAAATCGCCGACCAATCAGTCTGTTACCAACTCTTAGTAAACTTTTGGGAAAAATGGTGTTTGACCAGATACAATGCTATTATACAGTAAATAAATTGACAACACTTTTAGCACCCTTATAGGGGAGGACACAGCACTTACAGAAATGACTGCTATATCGTGGATAGAGTTACCTAACAGAACACAGAGGGATGTTCTTTAATGGAAGCCTCAAACATAATCCAGGTTGAAGTAGGAATTCCCCAGGGCAGCTGTCAAGGCCCCTTACTATTTTCAATCTTTACTAAAGACATGCCTCTGGCTTTGAGTAAAGCCAGTGTGTCTATGTATGCAGATTATTCAACACTATACACGTCAGCTACTACAGCGACTGAAATTACTTCAACACCTAACAAAGAGATGTAGTTATTTTCAGAATGGGTGGCAAGAAATGTTAGTCCTAAATATTTCATTTAAAAGCATTGTATTTGGGACAAATCATTCACTGAACCCTAAACCCCAACAAAATCTTGTAATAATGTGGAAATTGAGCTAGTTGAGGTGACTCAACTGCTAGGAGTAACCCTGGATTGTAAACGGTCATGGTCAAAACACACTGATACAATAGTAGCTAAAATAGAGAGAAGTCTGTCCATAATAAAGCGCTACTCTGCCTTCTTTACAACACTATCAACAAGGCATGACCTACAGGCCTGAGTTTTGTCTCACCTAGACTACTGTTCAGTCGTGTGGTCAGGTGCCACAAAGAGGGACTTAGGAAAATTACATTTGGCTCAGAACATGGCAGCAAGGCTGGCCCTTAATGTACACCGGGAGCTAACATTACTAATATGCATGTCAATCTCTCATGGCTCAAAGTGGAGTAGAGATTGACTTCATCACTACTTGTTTTTGTAAGAAATGTTGACAAGCTGAATGCACCGAGCTGTCTGTTTAAACTGCTAGCACAAGACATAACACCAGAGTTCTCTTCACAGTCCCCCAAGTCCAGAACATACTATGGGAGGCGCACAGTACTACATAGAAATCAAATTTGATTTGTTGCATACACATATTAAGCTGAAGTTATTGCAGGTGTGGTGAAATGCTTTTAAAATACTTGACGACATGGAATTCCACATCGGGTAACTGAAGCAAGCAGTAGAATCAGATAAAAATACACCTTATGGAACAGCGGGGACTGTGAAGAGACACACACACGGGTGCAGACACCCACATACTTACGTACATTGTAATATTGTTGTATGGTGTTATACATTTTGTATTGTAGCGGTGTAGTAATGTTATCTGATGTACTGTTTATCTTTTGTTGTATGTGTTATGTAAGTGTCTTAATGTGTTTGGACCCCAGGAAGAGTAGCTGCTGCCTTGGCAACAGCTAATGGGGATCCATAATAAATACACACAGAGAGACAGGACAAGGTGGTGTAGTAGAGAACACAACACGCTATGTCAATACAATTAAAAAAAAAAAAAAACTTTATTTACACAGAATATTGTTGATTGAAGATGGTTGCATATCACAGGAAATAATGTAAATTATATGCACTATTTTCATCTCTTTACTTTCTTTTCTTCCCCAGGACAGAGAAATGACTGCTTGCCTAAGTCCTAGAGTTGATCACTTCACGGTGGGGGACTGCAAGGAGATGGAGTGTGGTGAGCACCTCATGGAGCTGGTGGACAGCGATCCGGCCTACAGCTCGAACTTTGAGCAGTGGGATACGTACTGGGAGGACCTGACCAAGTACACCCGTTTCACCAGCTGTGACATCTGGGGCACCAAGGAGGCAGGCCTGGATGACTTCTCCAGCCCTTACCAAGATGAGGAGGTGATTGCCCGGACCCCCACCTTGGCTCAGCTCAACAGCGAGGACTCGCAGCCCCCTGTGTGTGACACACTCTACCACCCTGATCTGCTGATAGGGGGCCAGAAGCAGCACACCTCCCTCCACCCACTCTCCCTGAGCAAGAAGACAGCCGCCCGCCCGGGCCCCTCCTCTTCCTGCTCCAACCTAGTCAAGAACCCCCTGGGCGACTTTGCCAAGGGTTCCCAGAAGGCCACCTGGCCTGTCCCCTCCAGCACAGAGACAATGTCCAAGGCCCAGGGAACCAGCAAGATGGCCACCCTGGGCTACCACTGCAATGACTACGTGCGCAAGGCGAAGGTTCGCATCAGCATGCCCCACCGGCCCCTAGTCGACATGCCCATGGCCTCCCATCAGGTTGAGGCTGAAAACCACTTCACATACAGCAGCAAGCCCCCAGAGCTGGCCACCACATCTGGCTGTGCTGCCCCCGTGGCTGCTCCTGCTACTGCAGCCTCTGCCTCTGCCTCCGCCAGCACCCTGGCCTATGAGAAGACAGTAGAGCTGCCTCGCCGGGAGATGCCACCCGCCTCAGTGGGCACGTCTGGCGCTGTGCCCCCTATGCTCCACTACCCTGTAGCTGGGGCTGGGGCCAGCGAGACCCTGGTGACTGCCAGTGGGACTGACCCAGTCTCTGACAAGAAGAAGGAGGAAGAGCACAACTACTCCCTGTTCCTAACCCGAGCCAGGCTGGCCGGGAAAGCCCTCACTGAGGAGGAGGAGGAGGAAGAGGTTGAAGAGGAGGAGGAAGAGGAGGAGGTGGGGGAGGACGAAGAGGATGCTGAGGGGGGGGAGCTGGATGAAGATCTCGATGAAGATCATGATGAGGGTTTTGGCAGCGAGCATGAGCTCTCTGAGAATGATGATGACGAAGATGAGGAGGACGATGATTATGAGGGGGATAAAGATGATGACATGAGCGACGCCTTCTCCGAGCCAGGTAGCCATATATCAGGTAGACATTCACCTTTTTTGAGACTCACATTGGCCCTGAGCCCAAGCATGTACCTTTTATAGCAAACATTTTGTTTTTCCATGTGAAGTGAGGTTGGAGTTGCTGCAGGTGCATTTGTAATAAACTGCCGGAGCAGTTTATTACAAATGTCAGCTCCCGGTAATAGTAATGATCCCTTAGAGTTCTGGATGGGAATATCTTTGTAGCTGCAGAGTCCCACGGAAAGCTGCAGAGTCCCACGGAAAGTCCCTGGCCTGGCCCATTGTGGTCCAGTGAGTCAGGATTATATAAATGGATCTTGAATGGATCTTGAGAATGGGGTCATGTTTCTGCTTTGGGTGGGTGTTAGTGTGACCCTGGCCGTGCTCTGAGATGGAACAGTATAATCAAAGGTTTATTTAAGCTGTTTTATACGTGGAAGGCTCTCTGATCGACTGACCCTCTGCCATTTTCTCATCCTCGCTCTCTCCATCTTCATCTCTCTAACCTCACCCTTATCTCCCTTGCTAATATTTTCTCTCTGGTCCTTCTTTCTCTCAATTGTGTCTCGCTCTCCCCCTCCCTCCCTCCCTTCCTGTTGTGATCAGGATGTGACAATGACGCGGTGGAGGACGTGAAGGGGCTGACGGCAGGGATCTCCAGGAAGAGGGGCAAACGCCGCTACTTCTGGGAGTACAGCGAGCAGCTCACCCCCTCCAAGCAGGAATGCTTGCTCAAGCCCTCTGAGTGGGACAGGGAGACCCTGCCCAGCAACATGTACCAGAGGAATGGTCCACACCACGGTGAGACACACTTTATCATAGACACACACATCTGGTAAGTGGTGACATGTACAAGCACACACCACAAAATATCTATTGCACTACAATCATGTGAAGAAGTATCAATTCCCGCATTTACACATGCACTCGATGGAAGCCACACTCTTCATAGTTCATCGATTACAGTAGATCACATCATACAGTACATTCTACCCTGATAATGTATGTAGGTTACAAATGTAACATTGTTATTCCATTATTTATAGTGTACATTTTGGAGTTTTTAATGAATCCATTTGAGATACAAATGTGTCTGCCTGTCCCTGCTGACTAATAAGGGACATGTCTCAGTGGTTAACTGGCTCTGTGATTGGCTGTATGAACAGGGAAGTACACTCTGAAGAAGTCTCGGCGGACAGATGTGGAGGACTTGACCCCTAACCCTCGCAAGCTGCTGCAGATCGGGAACGAGCTGCGTAAGCTCAACAAAGTGATCAGTGATCTGACCCCGGTCAGCGAGCTGCCCCTCACAGCCCGCCCACGCTCCCGCAAGGAGAAGAACAAACTGGCATCCAGGTACTGGATACTCACCTTGAAACCCTGTTCAACTCTTGTTCTCCAGAACCTTCTCTTTCTGCTTTGTTACAGTTTGATACACACTGCTGCTACTACTACTACTACTACTACTACTACTGTCACTGCTACTGCTGCTACTACTACTACTACTGCTATCACTACTACTACTACTACTGCTATCACTACTACTACTACTACTACTACTACTGCTGTCACTACTACTACTAGTACTGCTGTTACTACTAGTACTGCTATCACTACTACTATTTGTACTACTTTTGCTGCTGCTACTAGTGCTATCGCTGCTAGTACTATCACTGCTAGTACTATCACTACTACTAATACTACTACTCACTACTAGTACTGCTATCACTACTACTAGTACTGCCCCACCTCTACAAGGAATACCTAGTAGGATAAGTATCACTACTACTATTTGTACTATTTAGCTGCTGCTATTGTAAGTGCTATCCACTGGATGTCAGAAGGTAATCACTACTACTAATACTACTACTGCTACTATTACTACTAATGTCACTACTACTACTAATGTCACTACATAAGGGGTGTTCTTGTTATATGTATACCTTTACACAAGCTGTTTGTCTCTCTGTTCAGGGCCTGTCGACTGAAGAAGAAAGCTCAGTATGAGGCCAACAAAGTCAAGCTGTGGGGTCTGGGCACAGAATACGGTATGTTGATCAGTTATGTTGAATAATACACTTTTCCCATAGTCGATTTCCCTCTTGATTTCCATTTACTACATTGTGCAATTGGTAGACTGTCAATTGTCCTTCTGTATAATGTGTGATTTAGGGAAGGAAGTTTATTATGTTTTGTGTTTGTAAATAGCTTTATTGCCAATCTCTTTCTCTCTAAAAAAAAAAAATCACAATTACATTGCCCTTGTTTTATTGTTTGTTCCAGATCGGCTTCTGTTTGTCATCAACACCATAAAGGAAGAAATAGTGAACAGAGTGCAGGATATCTGCGACGACAAGGGAACTAGCATGGCTGAAACTCTGGACAAACTCATCCAAGAGACCCTTGGTAAGATGATGATGTATTTTTTGTAAGTACCAACAGAAATATAGTTTTGAGCCCAAAAACAGTTTAAACAATGGTTGTTGTTTAAAAAAAAACGTGTTTTTTTTTTTTTCTACAGTGAAGTCACCAGTTGCCGGGCAGACGTCTGACTTTGTTAACCAGATCCTAGAGAACACTGGCAAGGGGGATCCCACTGGAGGACTGGTTGGGCTGCGTGTACCCACGTCTAGAGTGTAGATGGACCATGTAGAGGTCTGGTGATGGCATACTCCAAGCCATCCGCGCCATTCTTGTCCCACACTGTAACGGCTCACCCTCTGCATGACCATTCCATCCAGGAATCGCATCACCATGCCCTGTGGGAAGACATACATACCACACTCCAAATGTATGTATGTCTTCACACTGTGAGCATGCGCTGAAATGAAACTTAGTATCTATCTCTGCACTAGTAGTCTGTTACTCGCCATTTGTACACATGGCTAGTGCACGTGGCTAGTGCACGTGGCTAGTGTCTTTAGGGCCGCAAGTGTTTGCGAATTCAAAGCCAATATATGAAAAATACCTCCCGAAATGTTTATATTGGAAGAAAAAAAGATGATTATCAGTTCTAGCTGTAGCCATTTCCTGTAGCGTTCAAACGACCCGTTTCATGCCTGCGTACCTGGGTGGGAAAGGCAACACAGGATGCCGTTATAATTAGAGCGAGACGACGGGATGGCACGAGATATTTGCTATTGAAACGTAAATAGTAACTTGTCAATCCCATGTCCTTGTCACCTTTACTGAACTGTGCTTCTCAGATGAAAACAAACCCCAACTTAAAACAGCCACTGGGTATTCCATAGTGTCTACTGTTGTGGAGGTATAGGGAACGCTTCATACCCGTTGTCTGCTTTCCCATTCTAGCACCGTGGCATTCACATAGGGGGAGATGATGTTACCCAATACTCTCAACCTGCCAACCACATTATAAGGCAACAAAAACACACAAGCACCTGAATTACTACTAACATTAAGAAAGTCTACTTTGACAGAATGCGCTAAAAATTAGTAGAAGTTGGGGGGAGGGGGGGGGGGGGATACACAGGGATGCAGTGAAATGTTGTTTTGCGATTTGGCCTGATTTTTTTCAATTCCATTATCCTGTGTTTTTGCAGTTGAGAAGATATTTCAAATAGACTTGAGCAGAAGGCCACTATATTCCCATCCGTTGCATGGGAAAATTCTTAGTCGTCTGACTATGAGCGAGATGACGTGATTATAACAACCATTTCCTCTATCTATATACCCTTTGGTTGAAGCGTCTTCAAATGAAAGCACCATTGGCTTCTTGCAAAGTAGGGATGAGAGGGCTAATAGTTTGAAGTTCCTTAGTTTGGTGTGTTCATATTTGTATTTAATAACAGTACTGTTCATTGTGCCTTGTATTTAAAGTGAGATGATTACACAAGTGGTTGAAGGATAGTGGACCATTTTACACTGAGGGAGAGCAGAACATGGTGCAGGAAAGGTAAAGAGGTTTGTTATGTATTTCTGCTCTTTCAAGCTATTCTGAATGTACATATGAACATGGACCATGTAGATATATGCCACAGAGTCTGTGCATTGTATTATAAGATGGCTCTGACAAAAATGTACTTTGGTTATCGGTACTTGGACTTTGGGGCAGGGGATGGGAATGGGAGGGTTAAAAAAAAAAGGATATTCGTATAGAATTTAAAAAATATTTGCACACTATATTTTGATTGCTTTTTGTACCAAAGACACATGCAACGAAAACGGCGACTAGCCAGATGATAAAGTAAGGTTTTGCACAGCTTACCTAACACCGTATTGAATGTAGGAAATGTGGTAGGGTCAGGGATTTTCATTGAACTGTGAAATTGGCTTGGGTCCAATTACGTACTGAAAGAAGCATTCATTAACTTTTTTCTAAATGGCTCCTGTCAGTTGGCTTCTCAAGTAGATTAGTTGCTTTAAAAAACATTTGATAGATTCCAGACGTGACACACAATACTTCCACTTCTATTGTGCTTTGGCACGAAGTAGAAAAGAGAGGGAAGAACATACAATTTTTATTTTGACTGTTTTGTCAAAACGTCACAAATAACCAAAAGGTATATCACTTCTATAATTTATGTAGGTGAGACGAATACACATGTCATATTAAGTGTTGCGTATTTATAGTAATGTCCATTCATGCGTACGCATATGTCTATCTATTGTGAATTGCCACTTTTCAAATTGATACGTTAGTAAGCATGACACATTTCTAAGGCCTATCCTCACATTCAGAGAAACTTTGGAGAAAAAAAAATGGAATGAAAAAACAAAAACATTTTTGTACTATTTGCCTTTTTCTGTTGGTGCGCATGTATGTCATTTGAGAGATGTTCAGAGAAATACATTTCTGGATGGTGACTCTGCATGAGATAGGGTGGGGTTTCTGGATGGAGACTGCATGAGATAGGGTGGGGTTTCTGGATGGTGACTCTGCATGAGATAGGGTGGGGTTTCTGGATGGAGACTCTGCATGAGATAGGGTGGGGTTTCTGGATGGAGACTCTGCATGAGATAGGGTGGGGTTTCTGGATGGAGACTCTGCATGAGATAGGGTGGGGTTTCTGGATGGTGACTCTGCTTGAGATAGGGTGGGGTTTCTGGATGGAGACTCTGCATGAGATAGGGTGGGGTTTCTGGATGGAGACTCTGCATGAGATAGGGTGGGGTTTCTGGATGGTGACTCTGCATGAGATAGGGTGGGGTTTCTGGATGGAGACTCTGCATGAGATAGGGTGGGGTTTCTGGATGGAGACTCTGCATGAGATAGGGTGGGGTTTCTGGATGGAGACTCTGCATTGAGATAGGGTGGGGTTTCTGGATGGTGACTCTGCATGAGATAGGGTGGGGTTTCTGGATGGTGACTCTGCTTGAGATAGGGTGGGGTTTCTGGATGGTGACTCTGCATGAGATAGGGTGGGGTTTCTGGATGGTGACTCTGCTTGAGATAGGGTGGGGTTTCTGGATGGAGACTGCATGAGATAGGGTGGGGTTTCTGGATGGAGACTGCATGAGATAGGGTGGGGTTTCTGGATGGAGACTCTGCATGAGATAGGGTGGGGTTTCTGGATGGAGACTCCTCCTGTTTTTTGTGATCTTTGTGAAGAGGCTCTAGTTTTTTAGGGGTTGATCTGAAAGTAAGGGATTGAATATCATGGATATCATTCTGGTTTCTTTGTCCTCCGCCTCAGTTCTTGACACAAAGCTCCTCTGTTGCGCTGAGTCTCGGGGAAGATTGATAGAAAACGAATGGATGATAAGTCTCAATTGTATACTTGCAATTGTAGTCTTAACCTGTATTACAATCTCAGCCCAGACGAAATGAGGTGAGCAGCTTTTAGAGAGGTCTAGCGTCTGTCTTTGCTGCTGTAACTTGTCAATGTTGTCAATTTGAAAGACTAGGTTTGCTAATTTCAAGAGAACAAGGAGACTTAAGGCTGAATTCAATCAAACCGGCACAGCTGAAAACCCTCACTGCGGGAACATAACACTGTCCTTATTCTGAGAAAGGGCATGTTTTAATTGAAAATGTAGTGAACATTTTCTTATTTCAGTACTGAAGATATCTGAACATGCCTTTTGTTTGCTGTAGAGAAACAATGTTATTGTTCTGCAAAGCAGGTTTCCGCACTGCATGCCATACTCCAACTATTTTTGATTGAATTAAAAAAGGAAAAAATACACTCTGAAACTAGAATGATATGTTTGTTAAGATATCTTATTCTACTTACTTTGTTAGTGTGGTAAATATTCTCTATATACCGTCCATGGTTTGTTTTTGTAGTGTTTCATTTTGTAAATGGATTTATCTTCTAAATATTATATTTGTATAGTATATTCTATATTACATGTATGAAAAAGAAAGCACTTTGTTCAAAAAAAAAAACAACAACAAAAAACAAGTATGAAGAAAAGCATTTTTCCTTCCATTTGCTGCTAAACCGACCTTGTTTGAATGCTGCAGTGAGTACTTGACTTCTGTAACCTGACCAGGACAGTGTGTTGGGGAGGTCTTAAGAGGGCAATCAACCTTTTGATTACAATGCCCCTATGTTCTGAATGACTCTAACGTCATGAATTCATTTGCCTTCAGTAGAGATTTCCTATGGAAAAACAAATTCTGCTTTGGGTTTTTCTTCAGGTTGATGTACAGTGTAGACACACTTCTTCTGGGCATTTGCCAGAGAGTTATATTGTTATCATTTTAAAAGTAATTTGTACTTGTAACTTGTACTTAATGGGGGGGGGGGAGACTGCGGTACTCACAACAGCCCACGTCCTTTTGTGAGTACCTCAGAAGGAAAACTATATCACTGTACTGTATGGCAAGTCATTTGCAGTGGAGATTTAATCCGGGATACTTTTTGCCTTCTCAAACACCCATCCATTCACTTAATTAAGATGGCCAATAGTGGGTTCAATTGCAAAGTGGTTTGCTGTGGCAACCGATCTTGGCCAATATTGTACTGTCTACAATCAAGACCTTCAACCTGGTGATATGCTCAAATCAACGATGGCCTCTCCATTGGGATCACTGATGGCAAGTGAGGTTGAGCTAGGGGAATTAATGTTGTGTAAGAAGCTAGTGGAACATAGTGTTGTGAGGCTGATTCCAGCATCGGGTGTGTGTGTCCACGCAGGTTTTCACATTTAACATGATGGGCGCAAGCTGTGCAACTTTACATTCTAACCAGGAGACTCTGTGGCATTTTAACAGTCAAGGAAGTGGTTGACATTCAAAGCCAGTAACTATTCCTTCTGCTCTATTGACATCAAACAGATAATAGATTGTGTAATTATGTGCTAGTCTCGTCTGATAATTGAATCCATTATGGTCTCTTCTGCAGCGAATCAGGGTAACTACCATTCTTCTAATAGAAATATATGTAATAGAATAGTAAATCAAAGGAAAATATATTTATGTATTCCAATTAACGTTGCGATTTTTATTTCTGCAGTTCAATAACTATGTGTGCGTTTAATGGAGATTCAATGTAAAACAAAATGGTGCGACGCTCTCTACAGGATAAGAATAGACAAAGGCAAATGGATTTGTAAGTATAAATATTTTACCTAGATTAGTTTTTCTTTATACTCTAAGAAATTTAAACGTACAAACTTTTTTTTTTGTATTATTCAAAAGGGAAATAAATTATATTTCTAGTTTTGATCCAACTTCTGTTTTACTGTGCTGCTGCTCATGTATGGGTTGGTTATTAATGGATTATATTGTATTAAAAAGATGATAGTTCATTATACATTACATATGCCTATGCTTAACAGACCTTTTTATACTTTTTAACAAATGATTAATGCTTTGATCACATTTGAGTTAACCTTATGCTATAGTCTTAGACCTTGTGGATAGATGTCTAATGGTAGCATTAACAAACCGCTGGATCACAATGAGAAAGAGACCGATCTCAATTTATTCCAATTCTCCCAAATGGCTACAGTAGACTAGAGAGGAGGCAGCAAGCGTGTTTGTCCTCTTTTCTTTCAATTCCTAATATGATTTTGGCTTGCTTTGTATGTAGTTGTTTGTAGTGTATGTGATGACAATGTTCTTCAATTGTGCACTATGCATGTCTTACTTGTTTTTGAGTAAGACAGCGTGTTGCTTTAGTTTTCAGCTGTCTCGTGTCTGAGCAGAGCATTTTCATTGTATAAAGTCAGACTCTTATCCTGTCTCCATAACCCTATGGAGGTGTTCCTAGTGGTGATAGGCAGGTGGGGAATGAGTGGAGCTATTTCCTCTGACAATGGAGGAGCCACACGTGTGTGTGTGTGTGTGTGTGTGTAACGGAGAAAGACCTGTCTAATAACTGCTAGATGAGTATGTTCCTTTCCATCTTATCTAACCAGTTGAATGCTTTGTTTTTTGCTTTAAACTGTCATTCAAAGGACCTGCATTCTGCCATTTATTTATTTCTATATATATATATATATATATATATACCTTTTCCCATACACCCATAGTATCTATAGAAATTGAGAACTTAGAGTATGAACACTTGTATAGTTGATATTTCATGGGCTCTATATTGCGTATATAATTGCTTCAATGCTTAAAGGGGCGGGCACTCAGCAGTTGCTACCTTTTACAAATTAATGATACGTATCCATTTTTTCTTAAAGAATATAGCTTGTAAAAATGCCTCATGGAGTAAGTTCAACTGTCGTAACCCATCGGAAGCCAAAATATAAGCTTTTTTTTACTCCAATGTTTGTAAACAAAGTAAATGTAAACAAACACTGTATAGCCTAAAAACAGTTTTAACCATCATTTTTATATAATGCATGGTCAGTCCTAGCAATCCATGGCTCTTTGAATTTGAGAGTGCCTACTGGTGCTTAGCGATTAACTTACGTTTTTGTATTTTTTGTTATTAAACCACTAATTGACCGACGTCAGTTCAATTACTTGAATTCCATTGAGTTTGTTTTATTTGGGGGGTGGCCCAACTCGTTGTTTTTCTTGAGATGAATCATTCACTAGAGAAAACATGTCAGGAACTATGTGGGACACTTGGCTGAAGGGAGTTGTAGATTTCATTAAGCAAACTTTCAACCAAGTTCAGCACAAGAACGTGGTAATTAACTACAATGACCATAATCCATTACGCCTGTTTTTTCCGTCTTGGACCGAGAGAGATACAATTTACACCTGTTATGTTAGATACACACAGGCCACATGAGAGAGGAATGTACACAACACGACTACGAGAGAGATGGAGACAGTTCGTGAAAGTATGCCTTATCTACTTTGAAAAACAAGTACAATTATTTCATCAGACAGCTCGGCAGCACGCTTAGGCAGGCTAGCCTAGCTAAAAAAGGACTAGACAGTACAGTATGGGAAGCACAGGGAAAGTTGTCTGGCTGCTACTGCCTGAGCAGAGAATAGGACTTTAAACAATGAAAAATAATGAAGTCATCAAATAAAAACTGTCATATGCACATCTGAAATGTTTGATTTCATTCATTTTCTTTTGCTGTCATACCTAATGTGGACTTGATGGAGACAATGGAATATTTTCATTTTTTTTAGTTGAATGTTCACAATTTTTGGCTTTGGAATTTCCATTAAAAAGCTCTAAAATATTGTCATTATTTCATAATTCTGCATTTAATGTTTAAAATAAATAATTGAAATAAAAAAAACGTTATTTGTTAATAATCAAACTGAACTGACCTCAAAAAAAAATCACCAATCGCGTAGCGCTAGTGTTACCATTTTTACATCCCCATCCCCCAGTTTTTTTTTTCCCCGAAACAGTTGTGGGGGACGATTTGCTATTGTTTCAACTGCTGATTGCCGGTTTAAGCATTGCAGAAGCATTTCAAACGCATTCTTTTCATATTATAACTTGCTCAACCCCCTATATTGCTTGTGGATCTGCTCATACTCAAAGGTTATATGTTCAGTGCACTATAACCGTTTATGTATTATATTGTTGGATAATTATATGCAGAGAATATGCGTAGGGAATGACCATTGTGCATGAAAATCTCACTCATCTGATAGGTTTGTTACTGGGTCAATGTACTGAGTAATGGGTGCATCTTCACCCTGAGTTCAAGGATTTTGTAGGTGTCAAGGACTATGTCCACGTGGCATTTGAACTTAACAAGCATAGAGAGATATGGTTTTGGATGTTGAACATATTCAGATCAAACTATTTTCCATTGCTTACCCACTGTTTTTATGAAAACAAAATCATACAAACAAAAGCATACCCACAACTCACTTGGTTTTACAAAATGTCAAACATTAATTTTAATACAATGCCTGCTAAACCAGGTGCCTTAAAAAAAAAAAAAAAAAATTGAATCCAAACGTGATCTACTCCCTTCAAAGTCTTGCTGTTTTGTATGGATACAAGATTTACAATCTTTCTGCCCACTATGCCAAGAATTCTGACATTTTACTCTGTCTGGTGTTTTAACAGGGATCTCATGTACAGATGAAAATTGATGCTGCTTTGCCTCAGACAGTTTTCTCATCAGTGGAATGTAGTCTTCCTTCAAAGGATTCAATTCAATATAAGGATATGTTCATACTGCAGATGTCCAGTGTAACATTGGGTGAGAGAGACTATCCAAAGTGTGCTGCAATCATGATTCAGAGGAATTTGAACTTGTTTGTATGGTTGTCCTTATTTCTGTAAACCTTTTTTTTATTTATTTTGTATTTGTGCTCAAAATCAGTCAATTGTTGCACACGTTTGAATTTTTTAAATATTTTTTTGCCTTTTCTACTTAGACCTTACCTACTTGCCATACCATTTATTTTATATTTCATTTGAAATATTTCCTCTAGCTTACCTATAGAAATTATTTTAGATATTCATGATACCGCAGCGAGCTATATGTTCTTGCTGAATTACATTTATCAGACTTAGAACATTCACCAATGGTGATTGATTTAGTTGAGTTTTCTATAGAACCGGTAGATCTGCTTTGCAAAAACTGTCAATTTACCAACCTATTGTGTCCCCTCCAAAAATGATCAAGATAATTGTGCCTCTTTGGTCCTCCATTTTCTACTGTTCCACAAACGGCTGGGTTTCACTTTACCCGGAGCAGTGTCACATGTACAAGCAGATGGCCTTTAGCAGCCTTTCTTCAATGAACAAACAAGGTTTGAAACAGTAACTCTTAATGACACATGTTGAGGTTTGCATTGTTCAACATAGATCTGTTAACCATGGAGTTCCAGGAAGCGAACCTCGGATGTCTCTAGTAATTACGCAGGGGCAGGCGGTGTTTTAAACGTGGCAAAGCCTGTATAACGCTTAAAGCAATGGTGATGGTGAAGTGGTGGGCCTCTGCACAAATCCAGGTTCCTTGATTTCACCAGTTTGCTCCAAAGTGCTACCACACAGTTCTTCATAACTTAAGATTGAAGGGGGCACTAATTTGGAGAGTGAGTTGAAAACAACAATGCAAACAGCTGATCGGAGGCACCATTCGCCAGCCATGGTGCTGAATCTCAAAGATGTACTTGAACTTCCCCAAGATCTGCCACTCGGGCCCTGTTGCTGTGTTGGAACGCTGCCTGAGGGGTGTTGCAACTCTTGACCAGTTCCCAGTGATCTTTGGACAGTGACTGACTTCTTTTTAAGACCTGCTGTAGCCACTGCAGTGTCGGTGTCAGTAAGGCCTTGTCCTCAGTAATGGTGGTTGACGACCGTGTTTTTAAAAATGTAATTGAAGTGGATTGGCTGGTAGCTTTGATAGGATGTATTTTTTGCTTCAGGAAAAGGCATAGAGATCGGTAAGGGTCACTAGGGCTGCTGGGCAGAGATCTCTCATCCCTTCACTGAAGTGTTGTAATATATGTTCCTGCATAGTACACATGCAGACCAATTCAGTGATTACCAATGACATTGAGAAAACGGATATAACCCTCTTTCAAAGCACCATAAACACATCATATTCACACTGCAATGATTTACATTTTCCTTCCAAACTTGCCAAATAATTTTTTGGGGAAATCCATACAACTCCCAATGAGGACAATTTTTTTTAAAGATATCTCACCCATTCTTAAAACTACACAATTCATTGCCTTGATGTAATGCTTCTGATGTTGTATGGTATTTCAATAGATAATGTAGCATGGGAACTTTAAGTAGTTAGTACTGTGTGTGTACTCCCCAAGTGAAAAATATTTGTCACAGTAGGAAGGCTGTATTTCATTGCTAAGTGCTCTGTAATAAATCTCTTGGGTGATACTCATAAACAAATCTGTATCCTGCTGAAACTAACAGTGACTTGATCCTATTAGAAATGTCTATATTTGTAGTTCACATGTATGCCTGTTCAAATTCAATAATATCTTGACAGTTCTATTTATGTTGTTTAAATGTTGTGCTGGGTTTATACTTTTGTCGTTCGATCTCTTTCTATTATTTTTGTTTCCATTTTTTTTGGAGGCACAATTAGTTGGAGAACAGATAGTGAGTCTTGTAAATGTACAGATGTGATGTAGGTTGGGTTCAGTTATGATTGATTGGAAAAATGTGTCTGCTTGTGTAATTGTGCCTCTCCTTCATTTAGTTTAGTTTTTTTTATCATACTTTTTCTCACAGAATTGTATCAGCCAGGAGTTGGTACCACAGTTGTGTCTAGGTGGAGTACAGCTATGGACTGAAGTGACTTTACGTAGCAGGTTAGGAGAATTAATGTAGCAGGTTAAGGTTAGGAAAAGGGTAAGGGTTAGCAAAAATGCTACAGCTGACCCCGATGCGACTCGAACATGCAACTTTTGGTCCGTAGCTGTACTCCAATCTAGCCACAACCCAATTTTGCTTGTAACCATGATTCTATTGTCCAATTCTATTGTTGATTTTAATATCAAAATAAAAACCTTTGAAAACCACTATTTGCCGCCTTTTACAATTTGTATGTTTTATTTGGGCTATCAGTTTAGTTGTATGATTTACAATGAAGCACATTCATGACATGACATGCACATTCATGACCTATGTCTTCAATACTACAAAGCATAGTTAAAGTCCAGACACATGACATAATATTGAATTGCATAAACATTGATGTTAGAGGCTGAATCACAGAAATTCAATCACATTCTAGTCTTATGAACCGACTGACCAACTGTACTGAAAAGCAAGTTCAAATAGCCTGGCAACTTTACACAAACACTATCTCCTCTCAATATGTCCTAATCTGATTTCTTGTCTTGTGTGGATGCCAGTAGCAGGTCAGAGTCAGCATGACATGACAATGTTTACCTGAAGCAAACAAAAGTCAAGTGGTTTATTATGTCACTCGCAGAAAGCTCTTCCAATGGTTGAGATGCATGAGGACATCTACAGCTTGGAACTAGAAGTTTCTATCTGGTTCTATTTGCAGAAATGCAGATAGAAACTTCTACTTACTAAACACAAATGCTTCATGTGTAAATTATGTGAGTGTTGGTACATGCCACTGGCTATCTGTAAATATACTGTATATATATATATATATATATATTTTATAACGGTTTGCTTAATAAAAGGAATTTGAAATGTTATACTTTTACTATATTTATAACAAAGTATTTTAAATCAAATCAAATCAAATTTCACATACACATGGTTAGCAGATGTTAATGCAAGTGTAGCGAAATGCTTGTGCTTCTAGTTCCGACAATGCAGTAATAACCAACAAGTAATCTAACTAACAATTCCTAATCTACTGTTTTATACACAGTGTAAGGGGATAAAGAATATGTACATAAGGATATATGAGTGAGTGATGGTACAGAGCAGCATAGGCAAGATACAGTAGATGGTATCGAGTACAGTATATACATGTGAGATGAGTATGTAAACAAAGTGGCATAGTTAAAGTGGCTAGTGATACATGTATTACATAAGGATGCAGTCGATGATATAGAGTACAGTATATAGGTATGCATATGAGATGAATAATGTAGGGTAAGTAACATTATATAGGGTAGCATTGTTTAAAGTGGCTAGTGATATATTTACAACATTTCCCATCAATTCCCATTATTAAAGTGGCTGGAGTTGAGTCAGTGTCAGTGTGTAGGCAGCAGCCACTCAATGTTAGTGGTGGCTGTTTAACAGTCTGATGGCCTTGAGATAGAAGCTGTTTTTCAGTCTCTCGGTCCCAGCTTTGATGCACCTGTACTGACCTCGCCTTCTGGATGATAGCGGGGTGAACAGGCAGTGGCTCGGGTGGTAGATGTCCTTGATGATCTTTATGGCCTTCCTGTAACATCGGGTGGTGTAGGTGTCCTGGAGGGCAGGTAGTTTGCCCCCGATAATGCGTTGTGCAGACCTCACTACCCTCTGGAGAGCCTTACGGTTGAGGGCGGAGCAGTTGCCGTACCAGGCGGTGATACAGCCCGCCAGGATGCTCTCGATTGTGCCTCTGTAGAAGTTTGTGAGTGCTTTTGGTGACAAGCCGAATTTCTTCAGCCTCCTGAGGTTGAAGAGGCGCTGCTGCGCCTTCTTCACGATGCTGTCTGTGTGAGTGGACCAATTCAGTTTGTCTGTGATGTGTATGCCGAGGAACTTAAAACTTGCTACTCTCTCCACTACTGTTCCATCGATGTGGATAGGGGGTGTTCCCTCTGCTGTTTCCTGAAGTCCACAATCATCTCCTTAGTTTTGTTGACGTTGAGTGTGAGGTTATTTTCCTGACACCACACTCCGAGGGCCCTCACCTCCTCCCTGTAGGCCGTCTCGTCGTTGTTGGTAATCAAGCCTACCACTGTTGTGTCGTCCGCAAACTTGATGATTGAGTTGGAGGCGTGCGTGGCCACGCAGTCGTAGGTGAACAGGGAGTACAGGAGAGGGCTCAGAACGCACCCTTGTGGGGCCCCAGTGTTGAGGATCAGCGGGGAGGAGATGTTGTTACCTACCCTCACCACCTGGGGGCGGCCCGTCAGGAAGTCCAGTACCCAGTTGCACAGGGCGGGGTCGAGACCCAGGGTCTCGAGCTTGATGACGAGCTTGGAGGGTACTATGGTGTTGAATGCCGAGCTGTAGTCGATGAACAGCATTCTCACGTAGGTATTCCTCTTGTCCAGATGGGTTAGGGCAGTGTGCAGTGTGGTTGAGATTGCATCGTCTGTGGACCTATTTGAGCGGTAAGCAAATTGGAGTGGGTCTAGGGAGTCAGGTAGGGTGGAGGTGATATGGTCCTTGACTAGTCTCTCAAAGCACTTCATGATGACGGAAGTGAGTGCTACGGGCGGTAGTCGTTTAGCTCAGTTACCTTAGCTTTCTTGGGAACAGGAACGATGGTGGCCCTCTTGAAGCATGTGGGAACAGCAGACTGGTATAGGGATTGATTGAATATGTCCGTAAACACACCAGCCAGCTGGTCTGTGCATGCTCTGAGGGCGCGGCTGGGGATGCCGTCTGGGCCTGCAGCCTTGCGAGGGTTAACACGTTTAAATGTTTTACTCACCTCGGCTGCAGTGAAGGAGAGACCGCATTTTTTCGTTGCAGGCAGTGTCAGTGGCACTGTATTGTCCTCAAAGCGGGCAAAAAAGTTATTTAGTCTGCCTGGGAGCAAGACATCCTGGTCCGTGACTGGGCTGGATTTCTTCCTGTAGTCCGTGATTGACTGTTGACCCTGCCACATGCCTCTTTTGTCTGAGCCGTTGAATTGGGATTCTACTTTGTCTCTGTACTGACGCTTAGCTTGTTTGATAGCCTTACGGAGGGAATAGCTGCATTGATTGTATTCAGTCATGTTACCAGACACCTTGCCCTGATTGAAAGCAGTGGTTCGTGCTTTCAGTTTCACACGAATGCTGCCATCAATCCAAGGTTTCTGGTTAGGGAATGTTTTAATCGTTGCTATGGGAACGACATCTTCAACGCACATTCTAATGAACTCGCACACCGAATCAGCGTATTCGTCAATGTTGTTATTTGACGCAATACGAAACATGTCCCAGTCCACGTGATGGAAGCAGTCTTGGAGTGTGGAGTCAGCTTGGTCGGACCAGCGTTGGACAGACCTCAGCGTGGGAGCTTCTTTTTTTAGTTTTTGTCTGTAGGCAGGTATCAGCAAAATGGAGTTGTGGTCAGCTTTTCCGAAAGGGGGGCGGGGCAGGGCCTTATATGCGTCGCGGAAGTTAGAGTAACAGTGATCCAAGGTTTTTCTGCCCCTGGTTGCGCAATCGATATGCTGATAAAATTTAGGGAGTCTTGTTTTCAGATTAGCCTTGTTAAAATCCCCAACAACGATGAATGCAGCCTCCGGATAAATGGTCTCCAGTTTGCAAAGAGTTAAATAAAGTTCGTTCAGAGCCATCGGGTGACTTTCACTTTTACTTGAGAAATTTTCTATTAAGGTATCTTTACTTTTACTCAAGTATGAGAATTGGGTACCTTTTCCACGACTTCATCCCAGTGGAATGTTTTCAACACCTTGTAGAGTCCATGCCCTGACGAATTGAGGCTGTTCTGAGGGCAAAAGGGGGTGCAACTCCATATTAGGAAGGTGTTCCTAATGTTTTGTACACTCCATGTATGCATTAACAGGCCTGAAAAGTGACTGGAAGCAGGATTATATAAATACTTATTGTAACATACTAACGGTCATATAATTATTAGCAATGAATCCTTAGGTACTGGTACTCAGCGTTCAACACCATAGTACCCTCAAAGCTCATCAATAAGCTAAGGATCCTGGGACTAAACACCTCCCTCTGCAACTGGATCCTGGACTTCCTGACGGGCCGCCCCCAGGTGGTAAGGGTAGGTAGCAACATATTTGCCACGCTGAGCCTCAACACTCAGTCCCCTCCGGTACTCCCTGTTCACCCACAACTGCATGGCCAGGCACGAGCAGGTTGAGAGCTTCAAGTTCCTTGGTGTCCACATTCACCTTATACCTTTTTTTGTGCTGTTGGTTAGAGCCTGTAAGTAAGCATTTCACTGTTGTATTAGGCAAACGTGACAAAAACTTTGATTTGGAGTTGATTCTTATTATAACTCTACATTGTCAATGGATTTGGTCATGTTTCCTAGAATTACATAGGCCTATAGAACAATAGGATTTCTATTTTGCTATTCATGATTATTTTATTTAACTAGGCAAGTCAGTTTTTATTTACGATGACGGCCTACCAAAGGCAAAAGGCCTCCCTGCGGGGAGGGGGAGGCTGGGATTACAAATAAAAATATATAAATATCGGACAAAACACACATCACGACAAGAAAGACAACACAACACTTCAGAAAGAGAGATCTAAGACGACAACATAGCAAGGCAGCAACACATGACAACACAGCATGGTATCAACACAACATAACAATAACATGGTAGCAACACAACATGGTAGCAACACAGCATGGTAGCAACACAACATGGCAGCAGCACAAAACATGGTACAAACATTATTGGTCACAGACGTCAGCCCATGGGCAAGGTAGAGACAACAATACATCACCCAAAGCAGCCACAACAGTCAATAAGAGTGTCCATGATTGAGTCTTTGAATGAAGAGATTGAGATAAAACTGTCCAGTTTGAGTGTTTGTTGCAGCTCGTTCCGGTCACTAGCTGCAGTGAACTGAAAAGAGGAGCAACCTAGGGATGTGTGCTTTGGGGACCTTTAACAGAATGTGACTAGAAGAACGGGTGTTGTATGTGGAGGATGAGGGCTGTAGTAGATATCTCCGATAGGGGGGAGTGAGGCCTAGGAGAGTTTTATAAATAAGCATGAACCAGTGGGTCTTGCGACGGGTATACAGAGATGACCAGTTTACAGAGGAGTATGGAGTTCAGTGATGTGTCCTATAAGGAGCATTGGTGGCAAATCTGATGGCAGAATGGTACAGAACATCTAGCTACTCGAGAGCACTTTCACCTGCCGATCTATAAATTACATACAGTGCCTTGCGAAAGTATTCGGCCCCCTTGAACTTTGCGACATTTTGCGACATTTCAGGCTTCAAACATAAAGATATAAAACTGTATTTTTTTGTGAAGAATCAACAACAAGTGGGACACAATCATGAAGTGGAACGACATTTATTGGATATTTCAAACTTTTTTAACAAATCAAAAACTGAAAAATTGGGTGTGCAAAATTATTCAGCCCCTTTAAGTTAATACTTTGTAGCTCCACCTTTTGCTGCGATTACAGCTGTAAGTCGCTTGGGGTATGTCTATCAGTTTTGCACATCGAGAGACTGACATTTTTTCCCATTCCTCCTTGCAAAACAGCTCGAGCTCAGTGAGGTTGGATGGAGAGCATTTGTGAACAGCAGTTTTCAGTTCTTTCCACAGATTCTCGATTGGATTTAGGTCTGGACTTTGACTTGGCCATTCTAACACCTGGATATGTTTATTTTTGAACCATTCCATTGTAGATTTTGCTTTATGTTTTGGATCATTGTCTTGTTGGAAGACAAATCTCCGTCCCAGTCGCAGGTCTTTTGCAGACTCCATCAGGTTTTCTTCCAGAATGGTCCTGTATTTGGCTCCATCCATCTTCCCATCAATTTTAACCATCTTCCCTGTCCCTGCTGAAGAAAAGCAGGCCCAAACCATGATGCTGCCACCACCATGTTTGACAGTAGGGATGGTGTGTTCAGAGTGATGAGCTGTGTTGCTTTTACGCCAAACATAACGTCTTGCATTGTTGCCAAAAAGTTCAATTTTGGTTTCATCTGACCAGAGCACCTTCTTCCACGTTTGGTGTGTCTCCCAGGTGGCTTGTGGCAAACTTTAAACGACACTTTTTATGGATATCTTTTAGAAATGGCTTTCTTCTTGCCACTCTTCCATAAAGGCCAGATTTGTGCAATATACGACTGATTGTTGTCCTATGGACAGAGTCTCCCACCTCAGCTGTTGATCTCTGCAGTTCATCCAGAGTGATCATGGGCCTCTTGGCTGCATCTCTGATCAGTCTTCTCCTTGTATGAGCTGAAAGTTTAGAGGGACGGCCAGGTCTTGGTAGATTTACAGTGGTCTGATACTCCTTCCATTTCAATATTATCGCTTGCACAGTGCTCCTTGGGATGTTTAAAGCTTGGGAAATCTTTTTGTATCCAAATCCGGCTTTCAACTTCTTCACAACAGTATCTCGGACCTGCCTGGTGTGTTCCTTGTTCTTCATGATGCTCTCTGCGCTTTTAACGGACCTCTGAGACTATCACAGTGCAGGTGCATTTATACGGAGACTTGATTACACACAGGTGGATTGTATTTATCATCATTAGTCATTTAGGTCAACATTGGATCATTCAGAGATCCTCACTGAACTTCTGGAGAGAGTTTGCTGCACTGAAAGTAAAGGGGCTGAATAATTTTGCACGCCCAATTTTTCAGTTTTTGATTTGTTAAAAAAGTTTGAAATATCCAATAAATGTCATTCCACTTCATGATTGTGTCGATATGTGTAACGATATTCGTAGGTGGAAGAAGGTGAAGAGGACCAAGGTGCAGCGTGGTACGTGTTCATGGTAAATTTAATAAAGAAACTGAACACTAGAAAAAAAGAAAAAAAAAGCGGCACAAACAAAACAATTCTGTCTGGTGCAGACACACAAAGTCAGAAAACAACTACCCACAAACATAGTTGGAAAACAGGCTGCCTAAGTATGGTTCTCAATCAGAGACATCGATAACCAGCTGCCTCTGATTGGGAACCATACCAAGCCTAAACATAGAAACACAACACCTAGACATACAACATAGAATACCCACCCACATCACACACTGACCAAACTAAAAATAGAAACATACAAAGCAATCTACGGTCAGGGTGTGACATCATGGGTAGGATGGTCATCTGAATCAGGTTTGGCAGCTGGGGTGAAAGAGGAGTGATTACAATAGAGGAAACCAAGTCTCGATTTAACTTTAGCCTGCAGCTTTGATATGTGCTGAGAGAAGGACAGTGTACCATCTAGCCATACTCCCAAGCAGTGGCGGTTCTAGCTTGTATGACTACCTGGGCTAACTGTAATTTTTATTCAGTCATTTGGAACAACACAAATAAATAATCATAACATTTAAAACTATATAAATATAAAAAATATATACGAAAATAAGACTCATAAATATAAAAAAGAAGTCATAGAAACAAATAGTATATAAATATAAATGAAAAAGATAATTTAGTTATTACACTATTACCCTATTAATAACAAAAAATACACAAATAAAACTAAATTGCACAAATCCTATATCACACAAATACACAACTATAATAACACACTTATAAAGAGGATAATCAGGTTATTACACTACTGCACTTCAAACAGGAAACACACAAACTAAATTGCACAACTACCATCTAAACCCTGACCTTTCTTGCCTTCCTTGATGCAAACTCATCATCATCATAAGAAATCTGCCCAGCTATTGCATGGTTAATACTGATGACAGCAAGGCCAGTAAGACGTTCCTGTGACATGGTGGACCTCAGGTAGGATTTGATGAGCTTCAGCTTTGAAAAGCTCCTCTCTGCTCAGTTACGGTTACTGGAAGAGTAAGACCAATTCTGAGAGCTTGTCTCAAGTCAGGCAAGTTCTTCAGTTCCTGTGCAAGATCTCTGCCATCCAAGTCGGAGTGTTCTTTATAGTGCAGTGTCATACTAAAGGCCTCACAGTGTTCTGTCAGCTCCTCATTGGAGAGACATTGGAAGGTTGACAGCACTCCAAACTTCTCCCCCACATTTTCCAATGTGGAAAATCTTTCCTGAAGGGCTGAGGTTGCAGCATCAACAACAACATTGAAAAATGTCACCACCAGCTTCTTTGGGGCATCACTCAAAGGCTCATCAAATGATTTGTATGAAATCTGCCGATTTGTGGACCTCAGCCTTTTTTTGTTGTAGAACGCCCTCTACATTCATACCCTCGCAAATATCTTTGGCTGACGTTTGTGCTTTAGCAAGTATCCTTGGCTGACGTTTGTACAGTCATAAAGCCTGTCACGCTGTAGTTGCTGAGACCTCTCTCTGTCTTTCTGAGAAGTCTGACTGCAACATCCACATGCATCCTGGGAGACGGCATCAGCTTGCTCACATGTTGGATCTGGATCAAGATGTCGTACCACACCATTGTACAGATGCTGAAGCGGTATGATCCCACCTCCTCTGACAAGGACTGGACCACAATCTTTAATCACAGGGTCTTTGGTTTAATCCCTCACCTCAATCAGTGTCTCTCTCACCTCTGCTGCCTGATACCTCAGTGCCTCTCTCACTGCTGCTGTCTGACACCTCAGTGTCTCTCTCACTGCTGCTGCCTGATACCTCAGTGCCTCTCTCACCGCTGCTGCCTGATACCTCAGTGTCTCTCTCACCTCTGCTGTCTGATACCTCAGTGTCTGCTGCCTGATACCTCAGTGTCTCTCACACCTCTGCTGTCTGATACCTCAGTGTCTCTCTCACCGCTGCTGCCTGATACCTCAGTGTCTCTCTCACCGCTGCTCCTGATACCTCAGTGTCTCTCTCACCGCTGCTGCCTGATACCTGTGTCTCTCTCACTGCTGCCTGATACCTCAGTGTCTCTCTCACCGCTGCTGCCTGATACCTCAGTGTCTCTCACACCTCTGCTGCCTGATACCTCAGTGCCTCTCTCACCGCTGCTGCCTGATACCTCAGTGTCTCTCTCACCTCTGCTGTCTGATACCTCAGTGTCTCTCTCACCTCTGCTGCCTGATACCTCAGTGTCTCTCTCACCTCTGCTGTCTGATACCTTAGTGTCTCTCTCACTGCTGCTGTCTGATACCTCAGTGTCTCTCTCACCTCTGCTGTCTGATTCCTCAGTGTCTCTCTCACCTCTGCTGTCTGATACCTCATTGGCTCAACACTCTTAACTTTACTCTCCCACCTTGTCTCAGTCCACATCTTCAAAGTGATGTCCACATGTGGCTGAGAACAAGGTGTAACGTTTGTTTTTATGATGCCAAAGTAACCTGTGGCATTGACAGAACTTTTAGCAGCATCAGCCACATCCAGGTTCAATGTGTGAGCCCCACATGGCATAAATAGAGCTCTCTGATTCATTTCCAGGAGTCTGGCTTGGATACCTTTGTTTTTGCCTCTCGTGTTGACCCCATTATCATAAGACTGTCCTCTGCAGTCCTCAAAATGAATTTTTAGCTCCTCTAATCTTTTGAGAATCGCGGATGCCAAATGTTGGCACGTGGACTCCTCTGCCTCCAAAAAAACCCATAAAATGTTCCTTTATGTGGGGCTCCTCCTTCAGTGACAATTCTAATCACAGCGGACAACTGTTCAGTGTGGCTGACATCTGAGGTGTAATCTAGAATGATAGAGAAGAATTCTGCCAGCTTGATGTCTCTCAACGTTATTGAAATGCTGCTCAACAAATCAATGAGTTCATTCTGTATTTGGTAGCCAAGGTGGTGTGACTTGAGGTCCCTTTTTGGACACGGTTAATGTGCTCTTTCATGACTGGATCAAATTGTGCCATCAGTTCAACCTCTTTGAGGATATGTCCATTTGATGGAGAGCTGTATTTATGTGGCCCCTTAGTGTCAGATTTCTAATTGCCAGAGAGTGCACAATAGCAGTCAGACGTGTCAACACCTCTCTCCATCTCATGCTTATCAATTGTTTCCCCTTTTTTGATCTTCATTGCCAGTTCTTTACATGTTTTCATGCAGTTTTGGTGTTCTGGGCTGCTGTCGTGTGAAGTCAGCAAAGAAGGTGCATGTTTTCAGTCTGTCAGACCTGAGTTTGCTCAATTAATTTTCTTCTTAGAAGCAGAAGAGGCTTTTGTTTCTTTAAAATAATACACCAACCAAATTCTAGAGATTTTTTTTACCACTCACCAAGGTCTTCCTGAAATACTGGTGGTGGCAACGTCCATCACTCTCATTCCTTGGGAAAACAAAGTTAGGTGGTACCTCACTTGGTCCTCTGCAAACTAGTTGTGTCCAAATTCTGTCAGTCAGAACAGAAGGCCAGTCAGCAGGGTCTGTAGACAGTGGTTAGTCCTCAGTCAGCAGGGTCTGTAGACAGTGGTTAGTCCTCAGTCAGCAGGGTCTGTAGACAGTGGTTAGTCCTCAGTCAGCAGGGTCTGTAGACAGTGGTTAGTCCTCAGTCAGCAGGGTCTGTAGACAGTGGTTAGTCCTCAGTCAGCAGGGTCTGTAGACAGTGGTTAGTCCTCAGTCAGCAGGGTCTGTAGACAGTGGTTAGTCCTTAGTCAGCAGGGTCTATAGACAGTGGTTAGTCCTCAGTCAGCAGGGTCTGTAGACAGTGGTTAGTCCTCAGTCAGCAGGGTCTGTAGACAGTGGTTAGTCCTCAGTCAGCAGGGTCTGTAGACAGTGGTTAGTCCTCAGTCAGCAGGGTCTGTAGACAGTGGTTAGTCCTCAGTCAGCAGGGTCTGTAGACAGTGGTTAGTCCTCAGTCAGCAGGGTCTGTAGACAGGGGTTCATCCTCAGTCAGCAGGGTCTGTAGACAGTGGTTAGTCCTCAGTCAGCAGGGTCTGTAGACAGTGGTTAGTCCTCAGTCAGCAGGGTCTGTAGACAGTGGTTAGTCCTCAGTCAGCAGGGTCTGTAGACAGTGGTTAGTCCTCAGTCAGCAGGGTCTGTAGACAGTGGTTAGTCCTCAGTCAGCAGGGTCTGTAGACAGTGGTTAGTCCTCAGTCAGCAGGGTCTGTAGACAGTGGTTAGTCCTCAGTCAGCAGGGTCTGTAGACAGGGGTTCATCCTCAGCAACAGGATTTGGTGGGGATGCTGCTACAGGCATTTCTAATGGAGAACACATGGACATTACTTTAAACACGTTATTCACCGCATTTATAGTGGTGGATCATCCCACATACATACCCAATAATAATAAAATCGTCATTGTTACCTACAATATGGAAACTTGAAACTTTGCGAGAGGAAATTATTTATTTTGTTTATGTTATGCAGGAATGCACACATAAACACATGTGCGTGTACCCACACACACACACACACACACACACACACACACACACACACACACACACACACACACACACACACACACACACACACACACACACACACACACACACACACACACACACACACACACACACACACACACACACACACACACACACACACACACACACACACACACACACACACACACACACACACACACACACACACACACGTGCGTGCGCACAAACACACCTGAAGGCTCCTGCTGGGTAGAAGTGGAAGCAAATGGGTCTTCATCCTCATCCTCAGGCTCAGACAACTTTTGTGAAGAGGCCTGTGTGTCTGAGGAGGTGGATGGCTCCTCATCTTGAGGCTCTGAGATCATTTCTGAAGAGGCCTGTGTGGCTGAGGAGGTGGATGGCTCTTCATCCTGGCCAGTGCCAGACGGTGCTCCAAAATATTTCAGAAGTACCCCTGAATTTGCATTGAAATACAGTATTTGAGTCTGACACCCTAAATACATTTGTTGCACAATTAAATATACATGTCATTATGCACAATTTATCAAACTTTCAGATAGGAACCAAATGAACCATACAACCTCATTGGCTAATTCTAGGCATGAGACACCCCAAAATACTCAATATATCACAAAAGGTACAAAATATAAGCATAATATAGACGTCTTTTAAGTTAGCCTCCTTACTGAGCTCAGGACCTAGTCAATACCATCACAGAAAACCTTTATGATGTCACCTCAGTGAACGTTAACCAAATCAAGAATGTGCTAGTTAGGTTTTAATCGTTTTGCTGCAGGCTACACACATTATCATGTGAAATTATATCCAATGTTATGTAAGCTAGTTGGACAGAAAACTGAATATTGTCGCCCTTCAGTGGGGAGAACAAGTATTTGATACACTGCCGATTTTGCAGGTTTTCCTACTTACAAAGCATGTAGAGGTCTGTAATTTTTATCATAGGTATACTTCAACTGTGAGAGACGGAATCTTAAAACAAAAATCCAGAAAATCACATTGTATGATTTAAGTAATTTCTTTATTTTATTGCATGACATAAGTATTTGATACATCAGAAAAGCAGAACTTAATATTTGGTACAGAAACCTTTGTTTGCAATTACAGAGATCATACATTTCCTGTAGTTCTTGACTAGGTTTGCACATACTGCAGCAGGGATTTTGGCCCACTCCTCCATACAGACCTCCAGATTTCGGGGCTGTCACTGGGCAATACGGACTTTCAACTCCCTCCAAAGAGTTTCTATTGGGTTCAGGTCTGGAGACTGGCTAGGCCACTCCAGGACCTTGAGATGCTTCTTACAGAGCCACTCCTTAGTTACCCTGGCTGTGTGTTTCAGGTCGTTGTCATGCTGGAAGACCCAGCTTCAATGCTCTTACTGAGGAAAGGAGGTTGTTGGCCAAGATATCGCGATACATGGCCCCATCCATCCTCCCCTCAGTACAGTGCAGTCGTCCTGTCCCCTTTGCAGAAAAGTATCCCCAAAGAATTATGTTTCCACCTCCATGCTTCACGGTTGGGATGGTGTTCTTGGGGGTTGTACTCATCCTTCTTCCTCCAAACACAGCGAGTGGAATTTAGACCAAAAAGCTCTATTTTTGTCTCATCAGACCACATGACCTTCTCCCATTCCTCCTCTGGATCATCCAGATGGTCATCGGCAAACTTCAGACGGGCCTGGACATGCGCTGGCTTGAGCAGGGGGACCTTGCGTGCGCTGCAGGATTTTAATCCATGACGGCGTAGTGTGTTACTAATGGTTTTCTTTGAGACTGTGGTCCCAGCTCTCTTTTGGTCATTGACCAGGTCCTGCCGTGTAGTTCTGGGCTTATCCCTCACCTTCCTCACGAGGTGAGATCTTGCATGGAGCCCCAGACCGAGGGTGATTGACCATCAGCTTCAACTTCTTCCATTTTCAAATAATTGCGCCAACAGTTGTTGCCTTCTCACCAAGCTGCTTGCCTATTGTCCTGTAGCCCATCCCAGTCTTGTGCATGTCTACAATTTGATCCCTGATGTCCTTACACCCTCTCTGGTCTTGGCCATTGTGGAGAGGTTGGAGTCTGTTTGATTGAGTGTGTGAACAGGTGTCTTTTATACAGGTAACGAGTTCAAACAGGTGCAGTAAATACAGGTAATGAGTGGAGAACAGGTGGGCTTCTTAAATAAAAACTAACAGGTCTGTGAGAGCTGGAATTCTTACTGGTTGGTAGGTGATCAAATACTTGTCATGCAATAAAATGCAAATTAATTACTTAAAACTCATACAATGTGATTTTCTGGATTTTTGTTTTAGATTCCGTCTCTCACAGTTGAAGTGTACCTATGACAAAAATTACAGACCTCTACATGCTTTGTAAGTATGAAAACCTGCAAAATTGGCAGTGTATCAAATACTTGTTCTCCCCACTGTATGTGTAATAGCATAGAAAGCAACATAGGCTAAGTGTTATACTAGTCTATTTCATTAAATGCATAATATTATAGTCATAAAGAGAGGACATAGCTGCATAGCTTTATCTTTCACGAGTTTCTGCTCCTCTTCTTTCCTCTTTTTCCTAAACTGGACACCTGATGGCTTAGACCTTTTCTTATCCATTTGTGTTGATTTTGCACTCAAGCATCAATACATTACCCATCCCCCAACACTGTCAACCAAGAGTCAAGACTACATTACCCATCCCCCAACACTGTCAACCAAGAGTCAAGACTACATTACCCATCCCCCAACACTGTCAACCAAGAGTCAAGACTAAACCAATTCACCTTGGTGGTGTGAAGACTGGTTTTATATTGTTCTTAACGATTTCACACAAACCAGAAAAAAATGCAACTACATGTCTGTGAAACTATATATTCAAACTATTATGGATGAATTGTGGTTTATTTGGTAGCATTTCGCAGTGTGACTGATTGTACTAATTTCATTAGTATTGTACAAAGTTAGAGGTGCGCTATTTGATAGATTCCCCGCTCCCCCTACCTCGGGCTTCCAGTGGGGAGACCTGAGGTCAACCTACCCCCGCCCCCCTCCCCATCTCGTACTTCTGAGTGGGAGACCTTCCCAGGCAGTAGCCTGCCTAGCTCACAAACTAGAATCAGGGCTCCCACTCTGACAAGGTTAATTGACCCACAGTCCCACACGGTGACATGATATCATTTACGTCACGTGCAAATGAGCGATAGAAAACTGATCGCGCAAATGTCACCATTCCAAATGTTTTTCTTAGGGCGCACAGTGCCGACCCCGGCAAGATGCTGCCCTGGGCGGCTGCCCATGTAGCCCATACCTAAATCTGCCACTGCTCCCAGGTACTTGTATGAGGTGACCACCTCAAGCTCTAAACCCTCAGAAGTAGTAATCACATCTGTGGGGAGAGGGGCATTCTTCTTACCAAACCACATGACCTTTGTTTTGGAGGTGTTCAGAACAAGGTTAAAAGTAGAGAAAGCTTGTTGGCCACTAAGAAAGCTTTGCTGTGGAGCATTTAACACACAATCTAGGGAAGGTCTAGCTGAGTATAAGGCTGTATCATCTGCATATAAATGGATGAGACAGATTCCTACTGCCTGAGCTATGTTGTTGATGTAAATTGAGAAGAGCGTGGGGCCTAGGATTGAGCCTTGGGGGTACTCCCTTGGTGACAGGCAGTGGCTGAGACAGCAGATTTTCTGACTTTATACCCTGCACTCTTCGAGAGGTAGTTAGCAAACCAGGCCAAAGACTCCTCAGAGACACCAATACTCCTTAGCCGGCCCACAAGAACGGAATGGTCTACCGTATCAAAAGTTTTGGCCAAGTCAATAAAAATAGCACATTGCTTAGAATCAAGGGCAATGGTGACATCATTGAGGACCTTAAAGGTGGCAGGGACACATCCATAACCTGAGCAGAAACCCGATTGCATACCCGAGAGAATACTATAGACATCAAGAAAGCCAGTCAATTGATTATTGACAAGTTTTTCCAACACTTTTGATAAACAGGACAAAATATAAATAGGCCTATAACAGTTAGGATCAGCTTGATCTCCCCCTTTAAATATAGGACAAACCGTGGCTGCCTTCCAAGCAATGGGAACCTCCCCAGAAAGGAGATACAGGTTAAAAGGTCAGAGATAGGGTTGGTGATGATAGGGGCAGCAACCTTAAAGAAGAAAGGATCTAAACCATCTGACCCAGATGTTTTTTTGGGGTCACGTTTAAGGAGCTCCTTCAGCACCTCGGACTAGGTGACTGCCTGCAGGGAGACACTTTGTAGTGGGGCAGGGGGAAAAGAGGGAGAAGCATTGAG
The DNA here is from genome assembly GCF_036934945.1 of Oncorhynchus masou masou. Classification (NCBI taxonomy): domain Eukaryota; kingdom Metazoa; phylum Chordata; class Actinopteri; order Salmoniformes; family Salmonidae; genus Oncorhynchus; species Oncorhynchus masou. The sequence continues at coordinate 87,162,363 of NC_088223.1, read as the reverse complement.
GATAGTCGCATTAGAAGGGGTGGCATATAAGGAAATGTTGGACGGGCAAGGAGGCATGGTTGAGTCAAATAGGAATCCTGACTTAATGAAGTGGTGATTAAAGAGCTCAGCCATGTGATCCTTGTCAGTAACAACCACATCATCAACATTAAGGAACATGAGCAGCTGAGGAGGAGGGTTTATTCTCCAGGTCTCTAACCGTTTTCCAGAACTTCTTGGGATTAGACCCACAGAGAGAGAAGAGGTCCTTAAAGTAACTAACTTTGGCCTTCCGGATAGCCTGAGTGCACTTATTTCTCATTTGCCTGAACGAGAGCCAGTCAGCCTGAGTATGCATGTGCCGAGCCTTTCACCAAATGCAATTCTTGAGGTGGAGTAACTCTGCCAGATCACATTCGAACCAGGGGCTGAACCTGTTTTTAATTCTAATTTTCTTGATGGGGTGTGTTTGTTAACAATAACACTGAAAATATCAAAAAAAGAAGGGGATCAGAGGGGATCAAGCTGATTCTATACCATTTTACAGAGGCCAGTTCACAAAGGAATTAACGTTTTTTAGCAAGTGTCTATGACAAAGCAGGACATGTCGTTTCACTGAGAAACCATTACGAACACAGTCTATAAAACAGTGATCACTATGGTCATTACAGAAAACACCACACTGATATCTATCAGGATTAGTCCCGAGTGTGGGAACAAAGATAGTCTGTCCAACGGTTGGGTAAAGAAGGTTTTTATTCAACAAAGCATACGGGAGCCACGAGGCAAATAGCAAAAGATTATTCAAATAAGTACTTTTCATATATAGACTATGCACAGCTGCTTATGCTATATATATTTTTAATACGATGTGTTCATTAGTTATATTAATATTGCATATAATGCATTTCCCATTTATATTGAACACCCAATCTTTTCATTGAAAAACGCGCTTCAAATAGCACGCACTTTTTGGATTTGTGGTTTGCCGTACAACAACAGAAATGGCCTCTTCCCAGGACGTCCACGTCCGAATTTGTGGACAAGAAATAATCAAATATGATCTCGAAATTAAAGCTCTCATTCAGGTAGCTATATTTTATTAACTGTTTACTTATTTTTTTTTATTCATTTTGTGTAATTTCAATTTGTGATTGGGGGACAAGTCAGTGTACATTTGGCAAACTAACCTAGCCTAGCGAGCTACTGTAATTGTTGAGAGAAAGCGATGCAATAAACTATTAAACAAATGTGGATTGTATTGAATGGTCAGTTAAAGTTTAAAAAGTATGTATCTTATCTTGCTTAGGACATTAGAGAATGTCCGGGGCCACAAAGTGTGTTGATGGATTTCAACTCCGAAGTAAAAGAGCGATTCAATCAGCTACGACTGAGAATCCAGGTATGTAATTCAATGCATTAGTTTAACTTACTTTACATCTCATTCATTGTGATCAGCTAGATAAAACTCTTCTGACCTATACATTCAATTCACAGAATATGGAGCAAATGGCCAAGGAACAAGACCGAGAAACAGAAAAACAAGCCATCTTGAGTGAGACAGAGAGTAATCGTAGACAGATGCTGAGGTATGAGATTGGAATCCAGATTCATATTTAAAATGTAATTGATCTCACAATTCCTCTTGGAATTCCTTAACTGAATATTTTCAAAATATTCCCTCTACAGTAACCAGACAGCTTGGAGGAAGGCAAACCTGGCATGTAAACTGTCCATTGACAACCTTGAGAAAGATGAGCTGTTGTATGGTGGAGACTCCACTGTGCGACAACGGTGTGTGTTGCTCTTCTCTTCACTCACAGCTGCTTTATTAACCCTCTATATGTCCAGTTTCTGATTCCTGCAATCCTCATTCGTCACAGCTTTCTTCTGCACTTTTTCAAGAAACGTATTAACGTGCAAGTGGACAAATACCCCTTTGACAGGGACAGAAAGTTGGAATTGCATTGGAATTAATTGCAGTGTGTGTCCCCTCTCAGAAAAGCAACTAAGGAGAGTTTGGTCCAGACATCCGGTGATATCACAGAGAGCCTGATGAGCATCAGTCGTATGATGGCTCAGTCGGTGTCGCAGAGCGAGGAGACCATCGGCACTCTGGGTAAGAGACTACTCATTCGGGAAGGGAGAACAGTCACAAAATGGGTGCCAATGGTTAGGGCTTGCAGACCTACAATAATAATATATGCCATTTTGCAATGTTTTTATCCAAAGCGACTTAGTCATACTTGCATACATTTTTACTTATGGGTGGTCCCGGGAATCGAACCTACAACCAAACAAAGATATGATAACTCTATTGTCCATTTATCTGAAAATGTATGTTGTGATGTTCACATACAAAATACACAAAGCCAATACACTATAGTACAATACATAAATTGCTGGAAAGTGAGCACACAAATATTCACAGCCTCGTCCTTTTGGCATACTGCCCCTAGTGTCCCTGTTGGTGCTAGGCTTTGTCCACTAGTCTAGAATACTTTGCATTTCCAGCACTTTTTGTAATTCATCCCAGCAACGCTCTTATTAATCTAGGATAAATGAGTCATTATGTACACATTTTCTCCTGTATGTAGCTACGTCTTCAAGAACAGTCCTGGAAACTGATGAAGAGTTCAAAGCCATGACAGGAACCATACATTTGGGAAGGAAACTGATCTCAAAATATAACAGACGAGAATTGACTGACAAACTACTCATCTTTCTAGCAGTGGCTTTGTTTTTAGCCACTGTCTTGTACATTTTGAAAAAAAGGCTGTTCCCATTCATTTAGAGAGAACTGTGAGCAATTTCCTGTTATTCATTATTTTTTTTTGTCCCTTGATATCTGTCCAAAACTGTCTGTAATATAACTACAGTCATGCCTGTCTTGTGCATTTCCATTATGCACCTTCCCCAGACTGTCTACAGAACTGTCAGACTATTTTTTTTAAATGTTTTATTTAACCTTTATTTAACTAGGCAATTAAGTTAAGAACAAATTCTTATTTACAATGATTGACTAGGAACAATGAGTTAACTGCCTTGTTCAGGGGCTGAACGACAGATTTTTACCTTGTCGGCTCGGGGATTCGATCACTGGCCCAGAACTGTGTCAGGCTGTCTGCAGAACTGTGTCAGGCTGTCTGCAGAGCTGTCAGGCTGACATGCATTATCTATCTATACCACAGAGGAATAACCTTGTTTAAGGGCTCATAGCTGGCAGGGGCACTTTTTAAAATATATATTTTTTTTTTATCCCATTGCCCTACTTATTCTTACTGTACAGTTTACCTGGAATGTACAACCTGGCCGTAGTCCATATACAACAAGAAGGAAATGGTTACTGTAGATCTGTATTGCTGATGGAATAGTGTTCCCAAAACACATGTATTTAGCAAATTGTTGTGAGAGACTACTTATTGTATAAAAGAATCAACTGTTTTACAACATTTTGAATAAACAAATATGTTTCTCAAGTCTCTTTTAATTATTGCTAGCTAGCTGAAAGCTCTGTCTTCACTTTCACATAAGGACAGATATACATGTACCATAATAAAGTTTAGGTATGGTGTGGCTATTATGAAGCTTTAGCTACCCAGGCCTACGATATGAAGGCAGTGCGCCTTGGCGGTCCAAATAACAGTTGAACTTGAGGTGAGGAAGTTTCAGACCTACCAGAGTTACTCCTTTAATATAATGCTTATCTTTATACAAAATATTCAGAGAAATTAACAAATTACCCTCCTCCTGTATGTCTATCTGTATAGCAGATGCAGTAGCCATCTGACATTAAGAAATGCATGTCGGTGTCGTAGCATGCCTGTGTCGTAGCATGCCTGTGTCGTAGCATGCCGGTGTCGTAGCATGCCTGTGTCGTAGCATGCCTGTGTCGTAGCATGCCTGTGTCGTAGCATGCCTGTGTCGTAGCATGCCACCGGCATATCTCCATCTCTCTGAGGTTAGGCCTAAGCTTCTCTTTGTTTATATATTAAAATATGAATATCATACAGTAGACAACTCAGCCTGTAGGTCTTTGCATGCAGTGCCCTGATACATTTAGTGCTCAAATCTCTGAGACCTGAACTCTTGAGGTGGACAATTATTGTTTTAGAAATCCCCCCAGATAATAGGCTATAAAGTTTTGCATATGCTACACATCGAAACACAAGGAATAGGGTTTTTGTCATAGGCTGTTTTTAAGGACATGTAAATGTGTCTCATTTGGCAAACATCCCTTGTTTATTGATGGTGCTAGCTGTGTTGGATCTGAATGCCCATTAAATTTGTAATTTGTCCAGTATATTAAAATCTTCCCTGTCATGTTGTCTAGCGCCAAATTTTTCTAAAGGAAACTCTGAAATGGCATTTTTTTTTGAAGGTTTTTGAATATTCACATAAATCTGTCGCCAATTGGAAGGAAACCTAGCTATAGACACCCTAGAGACTCTGGCAACTCACTAGTCCAGTGTCACTTTGAATATGCCTAAACATGATTCATCAGCAGCCCCAAACGTCTGAAAATTAAGCTACCACCCAAACAAGCTTGTAAGAATTGTACTTAATCTCTCCCCTTATACTTATCTGGAGGTTGATAGACACATTACATAGACAAAAATATCCATCTACGCTGAACACAAATATAAAGCAACATGTAAAGTGTTGGTCCCATGTTTCATTAGCTGAAATAGAAGATCCCAGAAATGTTCCATACGCACAAAAAGAGTATTTCTCTCATTTTGTGCACAAAATTGTTTACATACTTGTTAGTGAGCAGTTTGTCTGTAATACATCCTTGTGGGTTAAAACGCATTCTTTGAAATTGTTGCGTTACATTTGTTTTTGTTCAGTAGCCAAACAAAAAGACCTGTGACTGGCATTATAAGGGAATACGTTGCATTATCATTGACAATCATACGAGGTTTGCCCCTTTGAGCAAAATTTAATGTAAATATATTTGTTATTTTATTTAAGGGGTCACGATAGAAATATGTCCCCAATTTTGTGCAATCCGAGTCATTTGAAAAGTGTATATGTATTTAAATGACAAATAAAATCAATCCAAACTGTGCAGCGGACAATTGAATGAAAAGCGACATGCTACAAAACACCAAAAAGTCTAACATTCGGAAAATGTCAACCAAACCTTCTATACTGGGTAAACCTACAAGTGTCCGTAGTCGGTATGCTTCATTGGTTGGTGCAGAGAAACGTGGAAATTGTTGCATATATTTTATATAACTATAAATCTGATTAACCCCTAGCTGATCGTAGTGTAATGAAACAGGCTCCAGGGAGAGTTCTCATCTGGGCTGACCGGCAAACCCTCAGCCTTCTGGCCCGTAGCGGCAGCGAATTTGCCACAGAAGTCAATATTTCATAAACAGGGCCGCTATGGTTATTTGTGGTCGTAAACATGAGGCAAGTCTATGAGAGGGTGTTCAAGACATTTAAAAATAGGGTCATGTGAATATTTTTTAAACTTGAACGAATTGAGGGTGACTAGTCTCTCGCTCAGTAAATATTGGGGTGGCTGAATAGTGTCCACTTTCGAGTCCCCCAATATGTCCTACCAGTAGATGGCAGTAAGCAACAGTATTATGCACAGATGTTGTCTATGTACATCTGATTTTGGCAAATTTTACAATATTGACGCGATACAACTTTTGCGCAACCTTACGTTGATTGTTCTGCACGTCAGTGTCATTTACGTTAGATTTAACAATTTGCACTGAGATGAGACTCAATCCAACTAGTAGAATTTGTTAGTTTTATTCAACAATATGCTTATAAAATGATTACAATGCATTGTCATAGATTTAAAACAGCAAAGTATCTGAAATGTTTAATGTCCAAAATAACTAAAATGAAAAGTATAAAATGGTAGTTTGCTTGTATCAAGGCCTAACCCTACACCACAAATAAAAGGTAATGCATAGCATAAGAAAAGTAGTCAAAATAAATAAAAGTTAAATAGACATTGAATCAAACTTCGTAAGAAATAAGTTGCTGTTTTCAAGTACAGAGTCTGAATGCAGTCATCCACTTGACATTTAGCCGATAGTACTGACAGAAGTTGTGTAGAGGGCAGTTGATGCTCATCTTACACATGCACAACTGGACATACCAAAAGAAAATCCACATCATACAAGCCAACTGTACAAAATGTGTAAAAAAAAAAAAGTAATAAAAAAATGAATGTGTGAGATAGCAGAGTGTCTGTTGTATTCATACCAGTTCAATGTCCTCTGAAAGTGTCCCGTATTAAACATCTCTAGAGCTGGCATGACTGGTGAGGTAGGTTACTTGGAGTACTATTGAGGTTACTACTAAAGGACAAGCTAGCTAGTTGGATCAAAAGCTAGTAAAAACATTCAAACTGTCAGATTTGAAAATGTTTGACAAGACATTCTGTGGTCATCCTGTGTGAAAAATGAAAAATTGCAGTAGACCCTGATACATATAAACGAAGGCCTCAGTGAGAACAGGCTAAGACTCACCATTCCATTTAACTAATACATTTTGATGGGTCTCATTGTTTTGTTATAACACCTGAGGTTTCCTTATGTTTGCCTTTGAGTGAACATGCATTACCATGTTTGAGTTTATGGTTGTGAGATCTTTTTAAATGAGCTTTCCTGATTGTGGTAGAAGGGCCACTTGTCAGCCAAGCTGTTACTTGTGATGAGACATCACACAAGGCATCATATGGGCCAGTAATGGACTTCTCTTTGCAGAGTTGATGTGACATTGAGTTGTACGGTTCACTTTTGTACTTGCAAATAAATAGTTTCCGCAGAAACAGCGACAGCTTGCGTAAGCACAATTCTCTACACAAGTTTATTTACGGTAGCGCTAGTATTTAGTTAAAACAAATGCAGTATTGAAACTAGTTGACAGAATGTAAAACACAATAGACAGTTTACTTATAAATTTACCTCATCTTCTGGATACCTAGAAAAATAGGACCTAGAGTGAGTCAGCCATCCAAGATGTGGGTTTAATTAAGTGTAAGGGCTCTTTAAAAACCTAATTTATCAAACTATAAGTCATAACTTTGTGTGTAATACCAAGTTAATGTCTAGCTAAACCTGGAATATTGCAGTCACAATTTTGGGAAGAAGTGTAAGAACTTCCAACCAGTTCCAATAGAGTCCTTGCTGTGACGAACTCTTACATCTTTACTGAACTAACAGATACCTGGATCTGTATAAATGGTTTATACTGTAAGATTGATATGCCCATGATTTACTTTTAAAAAAGGAATCAAATGAAATAAATGTTACTTTAAAATATGTTTTGAATATCACTTGTAATTAAAAACAAGGAATTATTGAAAAACAAGGCCTCAAAATCTACATTTGACCAAATAAACCCTGTCACCTGTACCATTTAGGAGAGTATGAATGGAGAAGCATGGTACACGGTCATTACTCTTCCTTGTTTACAACAGAGGTCGTCTGTAGTAGGGTTGTTTCAGGGGAGGGGGGGGGTCAGAGTCATCTGTAGTGGGGTTGCTTGAGGGGAAAGGGGGTAAGAGGTAGTCTGTAGTAGGGTTGCTTGAGGGGGAAACGTGGGTCAGAGGTTAGGGGCTTATCTGTTGCGTGTTCATGCTAGGGACCTTGCACTCTGTTTCACCCCTGGACGGCGGTACTGGGTGCTTGACCAGGCAGAGCGACCCCAGGGTCTGTGGCGTCATCCAGGGGATTCTGACTGAGACTCTCAGAGGGGTGAAGGCTCCCCTCGTCACCTAGCTGGTCTGTTCTTGGTTGGTCCTGTTCGGTGTTGGGGAGGGAGAGCTGGCCAGCAGGGGGCAGTGTGCTCCTGCCCTGCAGAGAGGCAGAAGGGACAGTGATGTGTTGGGGGTCATCTGAGCGGCCCAGGGAGCACAGGCTCAGGCTGCCACACAGGGCCCCCCAGTTCAGCTCACACTGCATCCTCACTCGCCGTGCTATAGCCGTCCTCACCTCCTCACCACATCCCAGCAGGATGTTCACCAGCTCCACATGAGGCCTGACATAGGAAGAGGAACAATTATATTTCTGAATGCAGATTACTATAGTAATTTAATTCAGAGCATGTGGACTCTGGACCATTAAAATGTACTACACTGAATGGGTTTAGTATGAAATGGAAGGCCTCATGCCCACCCTTTGGGGAAGAGGTCCTGGAAGTGGATCATCTCCACCATGACGTTGACGTTCTCCCTGACAGCAGAACAAAGGTTGTGTTTGACGTAGCACTCTCTCTGCAGCTGGAACACCATCTCGTTCACCGCCAGGCACTTCCTGCTCACACAGCTGAACCGGTGCCTCAGGCCGTGGGCCATGCACTTCAGGGCATCCTTGATGAAGGACTTCCCCTTTAGAGTTCAACATAACAAAGGTTGACGTCACCTTAGGGCTGGTACAATAGTATAGCTGACAATTATGGACAATAACCATGAACTGAAGTTGTAATTGTCATATCCTCTTACATTTATTTTAGCGGGGGGGATTAAACTTTATTTTCAAGTAGATGGTTCACCCAATAGCAGTTTCATTTTTACATGAAGATGCTAAAGTTGGTAATAGTTGAGAGAAGCTTAATTTTCAAAAATTCCAAGTGGTCAAATCTAGTTGTTTGAGACGAGTGTCTCCAAAGCTGTATTGTGAAGGGGGATACCTAGTCAGTTGCACAATGCTTTCAACCAAAATGTCTTTCACATTTAACCCAGAGAGGTGTGTGTGGGGGGGGGGGGGGGGGGGGGGGGCTGCCTTAAATTGACATCCTCACCCAGGGAGCATTTATTGTTAGCGGTTAATGGTCTTGCGCAAGGGCAGAGCAGCAGATTTTTCCCACCTTGCTGGCTCGGGAAAGTAAACCAGCGACCTTTTGGTTACTGGCCCAATGCTAGGTATGTTGTAGCTTATTTTCTTATTATGACAACTGGCAATTTGCGTGACAAATATTCATAAACCAAATTTCCATAATGGTCAAAGCTATACATCTGAAGTGGCAATTTCCAAATTGTGTTGTGCTTATTAGTTATAGCACAACACATGTTTATACAGTTCCATAAAGCATGTAATGCATGTAAGCTGTAGTAGGGCATGGGGATACTGTCACTTTCTTTAACCCTCTACAATAGAAATACTCCTGAGTCACTCACAATCCAGGAGGTTAGTTGGGAGGTTTGGAAGAAGTGGGATATACCTGGGAGTCAAACTTGCCAGCATTGTGAAGAAATGTCATACAGATGTCATGTAGGCCTTGGATTTCACACGAGTTGTTGTTGAAGCATTCGAACATGCCACAGCCCACATCCCCAGCATTCACCAGACAGTGCTGGATCTCCGCTGATGGAGAGAACACGTTAGTGAACATCAGGGAGAGCATGTGAAAACTACAAGGGAACAGTAGCTTTTTAATAATAATGCAGAAATTGACCTAGTGCCAATGTGGTGGTTGCTAGGGGGATGAGAAAAAAAATCCCTAATTTTTACTAATACTTTCAATAGTGATCATGTTCCAAATACAGTAGAGATTTAAAAAAAATAAAAAAAGTCCATGATTTAGTAGCCAATTAAGCAAATAGCTTTCACAATTGCAATAGGGTTACACCAGTGATGACGACTAGGAAGATGGAATGCTGGGACCATTCGAGTGCCTGAGAGCCATGCGGCATTGTATCGGTGATTACATAAACGCAGGGGATAGGCAAAAGTACATCAATGCATTGCTAGTGTCATAACGGCTTTGATCGAAAAATAAAACATGAGCTTCCATTCAATGCATTTGTGCGTAATTGAACACAAATGGCAACTTGCGCGTTTAAAAAAAAAAGAAAAATCAAACCAATAGCAAACATTCAAGTAACCTAGTTAGAAATGTCAAAACAATATAATCATTCCTTTGTAGTCTACACAATCTACCACCTTGGCATTTATGTTTCTTATCAAAACTGATGACAGGTCATATAGGGCGCAAATAAAATAATCGAAAACATGCAAATGTATCATAACAATGATACAATTTCTAAAATTGTTATCATATTCCCGCTGGTGTGCGTGCGCCGGGGTAAAAACAGCTTGCTGTCAGAGCTTGTGTTGGCATTGAAACAGGAAGGTGCTTGGAAAAGAGCTGGCCACTAGGCGTATGGAATTACAGTGAAGTGACAGAACTAGAGATCACTGGGTACCTGCGTAGGAACAGACTATGATAAAACCACATTTCGACCACAGGTGTGTGTGTGTGTGTGTGTGTGTCACAATTTCGTAAAAAGAGTTATCCACATTGAAATCAACTTCTCCACATGAGACTAAATAACCCCAAAATACATGTTGTCATAGAATTATTGATTTTGTAATTTTGGCTCGTGACAGAATGTGAAACTCAGAATTCAAGCAGGGAATCTTTATTTTATTTTTTGAGTTCACCTGTTTAAAAAGTTATAATCCGAATTATTAATTTAAACATGCAATACACAGTAGCATTCACTTACCTGTGTTTTGCAGTGATAGTCGTCTTTTCGGCTGGTTCAAATGTTTGTCTTGAGGGATTTCGTGAAATTCGATTGGATCTGTCGCCAATAATTGCTGAAACGCTATTAAAAAGAGCGCTAAAGAAAATGTAAGTAGCATCTCCATTTGCACTATTACGCACTCAAAAAAAAAAAAAGGAAATTTAGAAAAATATTACTTTTGAATTAAGTTCAGCTTGGAACCGCGCATTAATGTCGAGAGTGAGTACGGAGAGGGTATGATGCTTCCTATATCTCCCTCAACTCGTGTCAGTTTTGATTAAGTAGCTAAGCAGGTGCTGTCATTCGTGGCTGCCGACCAATCACAGTGGCAGGCATCCACCACCAAGTTTAAAGGGCGTACGCTCAATTAAATATTCGCCTATCCTGTACTGAATAATTAGAAGCAATTAGTGACATATTACCAACGCAGTGGTGCATTGATATCATGTTTTTTTTTTATTATTCTCTGTAATAATACAATGTAAGGGTGGGGTTAGGTTTTTTCTTTTGGTTCAACTTCTGAATCATTTGTTGTTATTCACATCTAGTATTTTTTAGTAATTGCTGCTGCTGAGGTGGCACTTGAAAAACACAGAATAAAATGTTAGAATAGTTTGTACATACCCAGAGAAATGTACAATAGATGCTTATGGACTGCATGGAGTGACTTGTGGTGAGGTCAGTGGATGGGTAGTCACATTATTAAAGCCAGATGTATTCACAAATAAACCTTGATGAAGCCCAAGTTCCCCATACAAAAGATAGTTCCAACAACCAAAGTGACAGAATTTACAAAAATGTTCACCAAATGTAAATATCAATGTAGGCAAAACACACAAGTGATTTTATTTAACTAGGCAAGTCAGTTAAGAACAAATTCTTATGTTCAATGACAGCCTCGGAACAGTGGGTTAACTGCCTGTTCAGGGGCAGAATGAAAGTATTGTACTTTGTCAGCTCGGGGATTTGAACTTGCAACCTTTCAGTTACTAGTTCAACACTCTAACCACTAGGCTACCCTGCTGCCCCCACATATTTTGTATATGACAAAATGACACCCCACTCAGCTCAGCCATAGACCGATGTAGCATCCACAGTTTCAACTGATAGGTGACACTAAAATACCAATATATGCACATTTAAAACTCTACAGCCTTTTACAAGGGATTTACAATTCTTACAATGTACTGCACTGCATGCAAGCAAACACACACACACTAATAATATTATTACCCACATATATACAGTTGAAGTCGGAAGTTTACATACACTTAGGTTGGAGACATTAAAACTTGTTTTTCAACCACTCCACAAATTTCTTGTTAACAAACTATAGTTTTGGCAAGTCGGTTAGGACATCTACTTTGTACATGACACAAGTCATTTTTACAACAATTGTTCACAGACAGATTATTTCACTTATAATTCACTGTATCACAATTCCAGTGGGTCAGAGGTTTACATACACTAAGTTGACGTTCAGTCTCCTAGAGATGAACGTACTTTGGTGCGAAAAGTGCAAATCAATCCCAGAACAACAGCAAATGACCTTGTGATGATGCTGGAGGAAATGGGTACAAAAGTATCTATATCCACAGTAAAACGAGTCTTATATTGACGTAACCTGAAAGGCCACTCAGTAAGGAAGAAGCCACTGCTCCAAAACTGACATAAAAAAGTCAGACTACGTTTTGCAACTGCACATGGAGACAACGATCATACTTTTTGGAGAAATGTCCTCTGGTCTGATGAAACAAAAATAGAATGGTTTGGCCATAATGACCATAATTATGTTTGGAGGAATAAGGGGGAGGCTTGCAAGCTGAAGAATACCATCCCGACTGTGAAGCACAGAGTTGGCAGCATCATGTTGTGGGGGTGCTTTGCTGCAGGAGGGACTGGTGCACTTCTCAAAATAGATGGCATCATGAGGGGGGAAAATTATGTGGATATTTTGAAGCAACATCTCAAGGCATCAGTCAGGAAGTTCAAGCTTGGTTGCAAATGGGTCTTCCAAATGGACAATAACCCCAAGCACACTTCCAAAGTTGTGGCAAAATGGCTTAAGGACAACAAAGTCAAGGTATGTCAGAAGGTGAATTCACCAATTTGTAAGTCGCTCTGGATAAGAGCGTCTGCTAAATGACTTAAATGTAAATGTAAATGTATTGGAGTGGCCATCACAAAGCCCTGACCTCAATCCCATAGAAAATTTGAGGGCAGAACTGAAAAAGCATGTGCGAGCAAGCAGACCTACAAACCTGACTCTTACACCAGCTCTGTCTGGAGGAATGGGCCAAAATTCACCCAACTTATTATGGGAAGCTTGTGGAAAGCTATCTGAAACTTTTGACCCATGTGAAACAATTTAAGGGCAATGCTACCAAATACTAATTGAGTGTATGTACACTTCTGACCCACTGTGAATGTGATGAAAGAAATACAAGCTGAAATAAATCATTCTCTCTGCTATTATTCTGACATTTCACATTCTTAAAATAAAGTGGTGATCCTAACTGACCTAAAACAGGGAATTTTTTACTAGGATTAAATGTCAGGAATTGTGAAAAACTGAGTTTAAATGTATTTGGCTAAGGTGTATGTAAACTTCCGACTTCAACTGTATAATAAATAAGGGTTTAACTACATTTCATATCAACAATCAATGACTGAAAAAATACATTTAAAAACATGGAAGTCTCTCATCAAAACAACATTTTGGCTTGATAAATCAAACACATTCAAAGAGATTTTAACCCTCAAAATTGCAAAGGAAAATGCATTCTCAGCCCTACATTGTTGTAAATTAATTTATTTCATCTGTCCTTCAGGGTGAACCATCTCACGGACAGCGTTTAAGAATTCACAGCAGAACCACATGTCCATTACTTTATTCTGCATGGACACAACAGGCCCATGGTTGTGTGGGAGAGGCATCCCCAAGGCACAAAACGTCACACACACAAACAGTAGCACAGTTCTCCCACGCAGCACACAGGTAGGCAGCTCCATCCATTAGGGCATGGTTCCCCAACTGGTGGCCTGCGGGTGGTTTTATTTGGCCCCCAAAGTTTTCTGAGCTAAAAAAACAAATAGTTAATTGTTGGACATAAAAGACTGTAAAAACACCAGGAAATCAGCTCAAAGTTATTTTAATTTGGTTAATCTGTTCCCAAGTATTCCCAATGCATAATAGAGAGACATATGTGATCGTATACAAATAATAATAATTAGTAATAATTTATTGGATTTACATCTTTCACTATTATAACAACTGAGGTACGCAAAGCACTTTACATAGAAAAGGGAACTCACCTCATCCACCATCAATGTGTATCACGCATCTTAGTGATGAACAGTGACCATTTTTTTTGTACCAGAACCCTCACCACACATTAGCTATGATGGAGAGGTGAGGAGGGATATATGCCAATTAGGAATGAGGGGAATGATGAGTTGGCCATGATGGAATGGGGCCAGGTTGGGAATTTGGCCCTGACACCGGGTGAACACTCCGACTCTTAAAATAAGCCCCATGGGATTTTTAGTGACAACAGAGTCAGGACACCCGTTTAACATCCCATCTGAAAGACGGCACCCTATACAGGGAAATGTTCCCAAATATAATCAATATTTGAAATGATTATATTTTGTCAAATATTATATATGTTTAGGCTTCTTGCGTTCAATTTGCAGTCAATTATTTGTTTTATTATGTTCCTGCGAACTAACCATTCGCTCAAGAACAAATTGGCCCGTGGCTAAATCTAGTTGATGATCCCTGATAGGGCTTCAAGCCGGCTGGAGAGCGGAATCCTCACGCGCGAGTGCGCCCGAAAGCCGCCACTCACGTAGAATAGTTGTAGTGTGGTTAGTCACATACATCTGGTAGAAGCCAAGGCTCTGGCCAGTATTGGGTGGTGTGAGAAGCCCCATTCCCACTACGTCCACGAAGTACAGGTAGTTGTCCAAGATGTGTAAAAGTCAGGGTGAAAATGTTTTCATTGGTAACGACATTTCAGACAAGTGGTCAGTCCAGGACTCACTGTTCGCCTGTCCGACAGTTAGCAACGAGGATGGCTGTGGCCTGTCATGTCACGTCTTGTTGAGCTCCTGCATATTGCCTATGTTCTTAACTTACATTATAGTTGACGTCCCCGTTCGAACGGCATGTTACATTATTCCAACTTGGAAAATTGTTTGATTTGATAGGTTGTTTTTGCTAGCTAGTTAGCTTTGTTCAGTTCAAGGGATGCGAACGACAAATTAAGTAGACACATCCAAATGTGCAGAGTTTACCCCAGGCATTACCCACACAACATGTTTAGGCATTAAGCATACACGCAAAATATGAAATCCGCTACTTCAAACTAGGGAAAGTAGCGACACCTATGCTGGCTCTGTCCGTTAACAAGTGACGAGTCAAGAACTGCTGGGCTCGTCAAAGATTTTAAAGGTTTTGAAAATATGGAAAGCAGATATGGAAAGAAAGGCATGAATACTGCGCCTTACCTGAGGGTTTGGTGCAGTTTTAGCAGATTTTGAGATTTGAATCACCAGAATCATTAGGTAACAAAAATAATGGTATGTTTTATATACAGTACCAGTCAAACGTTTGGATACACCTACTCATTCCAGGGTTTTTCTTTATTTGGACTATTTTCTACATTGCAGAATAATAGTGAATACATCAAAACTATGACAAAGCACATATGGAATCATGTAGTAATCAAAAAACTGTTAAACAAATCAAAATATATTTAATATTTGGGATTCTTCAAAGTAGCCACCCATTGCTTGATGACAGCTTTGCACACACCTGGCATTCTCTCAACCAGCTTCACCTGTAATAGTTTTCCAACAGTCTTGAAGGAGTTCCCACATATGCTGAGCATTTGTTGGGACCACAGTGTCTCCTGATCCCTCCTGTCTCTGCCACCAGTAGTTATGCTGCAATAGTTTATGTGTTGGGGGGCTTGGGTCAGTCTGTTATATCTGGAGTATTTCTCCTGTCTTATCCGGTGTGAATTTAAGTATTATCTCTCTCTCTCTCTCTCTCTCTCTCTCTCTCTCTCTCTCTCTCTCTCTCTCTCTCTCTCTCTCTCTCTCTCTCTCTCTCTCTCTCTCTCTCTCTCTCTCTCTCTCTCTCTCAGAGGTCCTGAGCCCTAGGACCATGCCTCAGGACTACCTGGCATGATGACTCCCCAGTCCACCTGGTCATGCTGCTGCTCCAGTTTCAACTGTTCTGCCTGCGGCGATGGAACCCTGATCTGTTCACCGGACGTGCTTCCTTATCCCAGACCTGCTGTTTTCAACTCTCTAGAGACAGCAGGTGCAGTAGAGATACTCTGAATGATCGGCTATGATCGATTTAGACACCGTGCTTCTACACCTGCATTGTTTTCTGTTTGGGGTTTTAGGCTGGGTTTTTGTACAGCACTTTGTGACATCAGCTGATGTAAGAAGGGTTTTATAAATACATTTGATTGGTTGGCTGCTTTTCCTTCACTCTGTGGTCCAACTCATCCCAAACCATCTCAATTGGGATGAGGTCGGGTGATTGGGGAGGCCAGGTCATCTGATGCAGCACTCCATCCCTCTCCTTCTTGGTCAAATAGCCTTTACACAGCCTGGAGGTGTCTTGGGTCATTGTCCTGTTGAAAAACAAATGATAGTCCCACTAAGCGCAAACCAGATGGGATGGCGTATCGCTGCAGAATGCTGTGATAGCCAGGCTGGTTAAGTGTGCCTTGAAATCTAAATAAATCACCCTCAGTGTCACACCTCCTCCTCCATGCTTCATGGTGGGAACCACACATGCGGAGTTCATCCGTTCACCTACTCTGCATCTCACAAAGACACGGCGGTTGGAACCAAAAATCTCAGAGCAAAGAACAGATTTCCACCGGTCTAATGTCCATTGCTCGTGTTTCTTGGCCCAAGCAAGTCTCTTCTTATTACTGTCCTTTAGTGGAGGTTTCTTTGTAGCAATCCGACCATGAAGGCCTGATTCACGTAGTCTCCTCTGAACAGTTGATGTTGAGATGTGTCTGTTACTTGAACTATGTGAAACATTTATTTGGGCTGCAATTTCTGAGGTGCAGTGAACTCTAAATGAACTCATCCTCTGCAGGAGAGGTAACTCTGGTTCTTCCTTTCCTGTGTCGGTCCTCTTGAGAGCCAGTTTCCTCATAGTGCTTGTTGGTTTTTGCGACTGCACTTGAAGAAACTTTCAAAGTTGTTGAAATGTTCCCCATTGACTGACCTTAATGTCTTAAAGTAATGATGCATTGCATCTTTGCTTATTTGAGCTATTTTGCCATAATATGGACATGAGCTCTTTTCGAATACCCATACTAACCACACTAACCGTACTATTTGTGACGTGGATTGAGTATATAGTATGCTTATTGGTCATAGTATTGATATGGTTAGTATGCCAAAAGTTCCCGGATGTCGTACTAAATTCGCCAAAATATGAAGTATACACTCAGAGGACACCATTTCCGTACTTTAGGACCCATAATGCAATTCTTCAGGAAATGGGCATGACCCTGAAGTTAATGCTCAGGAAGGTAATCGATAAGGATGGGAAAAACTGGGATTTCATGTTAATGTAACTGATGGTTACCATTAGCGAGGTTCCCCAAGCCACGCTGGGGTATTCACCCTTTGAGCTGGTATATGGGAGGCACCCTCAGAGGGAATCTTGGAGCACCAGTCCACCCCTTACACTCGTGTTATAGAGCATGTCATGGCAATGCAAGACAGGATAGCCACAGTCACGCCCATCATCAGAGAGCACATGAGACAAGCACAAGAGCACCAGCAGGACACTTATAACTGGCAGGCTACTCTGAGGGAATTTCAAACGGGAGTTAAGGTGTTAGTGCTGGTCCCCACGGTAGAGTATAAACTACTAGCCGCATGGAAAGGACCTTGTGAAGTGCTGGAGAGAATAGGATAAGTTAATTATCGAATCTGACAGCTAGGTTGTCGGCCCCCGGAACAGATCTATCACATTAACCTGTTAAAAGCATGGAGAGAGGGAGAAACACTAATGGTCACGTACCCCACATCCACTCAGGAGGCAGCCGAAGTGCAGGTTTCACCTACTCTGTCGCCACAATAAATACAGGAAGTAAAGACCCTGATCCAGAAAAACAGAGATGTGTTTTCAGGGATACCAGGCCTAACTGAGGTTACGGCTCATGATATTGTTTCCCTACCAGGGAGAAAAGTGAGCATGAGTCCATATGTGTTACCCAAGGCTCGACGAGCCACGATTAGATCAGAGACAGAGAAAATGTTGGCAGATGGAGTGGTCGAAAGAGTCACAAAGTGAGTGGTCTAGCCCAGGTTTGATGGTCTCCAGGCCCGATACGTCTTTGCAGTTTTGTAATGATTTTCAGAAGGTAAATTAAATCTTCAAGTTTGATCCCTACCCCGGGTAAATGAACTGTTGAGAAAATTGGTAAAGCTCGGTACATTACGACCCTGGACCTAGCCAAAGGTTACTGGCAAATTCCTCTGACCCCCAGGGCCAAAGAAAAGACAGCCTTTGCAACCCCTGACGGTTTCAATATACCATCATGCCATTCACCTTATACGGGGCCCCAGCCACCTTTCAACGGCTAATGGACCAGGTCCTAAAACCGCACCGAGTTTACACCGCAGCCTAGTTAGATGACGTGGGGATCTACAGCCCAGATTGGGGATCCCACTTACCCCGGGTACAGGCAGTGCTAGATGTCCTTAGGAAGGCAGGGCTCATGGCGAATCCTGCCAAGTGTTACGTGGGGTTAGAGGAAACAAGAGTATCTGGGATACCCCGTGGGAAGAGGGTTAATCAAACCCCAATTTAAGAAGGTCGAGGCAATTAGAGGATGGCCGAAACCAGTAAATAAGAAGCAGGTTCGAGCCTTCCTAGGGTTGACCGGTTACTACCAAGTTATGCTACAGTGGCTGCCCCACTCACCGACATGACTAGAGCCAGAGGGCCAAACATGGTCAAATGGGATGACAAGTCCACCAAAACATTTAGAACATTACAGGAGGCTCTCTGCTGTAATACAGTGTTGGCGGTACCAGACATTACAGGAGGCTCACTGCTGTAATACAGTGTTGGTGGTACCAGACATTGAGGAGGCTCTGCTGTAATACAGTTGTTCATACAGATGCCTCAGAATACAGGTTGGCTGGGTGCCGTGCCAGACATTACCCGTAGTGGTGGTACCAGACAGGAGGCTCTGCTGTAGTGTTCTGGTGGTAGACATTACAGGAGGCTCTCTGGGACATTGAGAGAGAGAGAGAGTTGGAACACCCCATCCTGTTTTTAAGCAGGAAGCTGGAACCATGGGAGGCCAACTACTCAGTCGTTGAGAAAGATGCACTGGCAGTAAAGTGGGCTCTAGAAAGCCTGAAATACTACCTGCTAGGGCACCACTTCACCATCATCAGTGACCATGCCCCACTCACCTGGATGCATAGGGCTAAAGAGAAGAACGCTCGGGTGATGTGATTTTTTTGAGTCTACAACCGTTTCACATTGACTTAAAACACAGAGCAGGGAAGGAAATGGGGATGGGTTATCCCGCATGCACGCCTATTTTGCTGCGGAAGCCCAACCTCGGGGGTCAAAGCTAGGGGGGAGATGTGTGCCAATGAAGGGGGCTGAGTGATAAATGTCAGATATGTGAGGGCAGAACTGATGAACAGACTCTGCCCTCTCACTAAAATGGCCACCCCGACAAGAACTAAAGATCACGAAATGGCCAACCGCCAAAAACGACAATCCCCAGAAGCAAAGGGAACGCTCTGAAGGTGGGGCCGACGTACAGATAAGGGGTCAAGACAAACCAGGAAGAGAGAGAGGAGGGGGCTGGGGGATCTGTGAACCATAGAGAAAGAGAAAATGAAAAGATAGATATCGACTGGATTTTCTGTGTATGACCTGGACTGTTAGGACTTACCTGTTGGCGTTTGGACCTGGACCTACCCGAGAACCTGATTTGTGTACCGAACCCTGCTATCCTTGACCACGCCTGTAGCCTGAGTGGACCAGGACGGAGAAACCAACATACAGGTACTGTCCTGTTTGAAAGAACTCTCATTCTGGGGACGATTTTTGGTGACGGTTTCCCGCTTAATTTGTGACAAACTCTCCTACCCTTGAAGAGGTTTGTCACACTATCTAACTAATACCCAACGTTTATTGACTTGATTATTCCCGTCATTCTTAGCAAAGCTAAATGGGATAGTCGTTGTGCGTTCTCAATGGACATCCGGGTGCTTTCGTAAATTCACTCTGGCTATCTACTCCAATTTCAGAGCACTCTCGTCTGAGTGTACCAGAGCGCAGAATAATGAATTTACGACCGCTCAATACCCGTTGAATATGTCCGGTGTCAGTAAACGTCGTCCAAAAAAATGTCATTAAATTGTCGCCAGCAGTACAGTTACAGTCACCAACGCTCTGGATAACATGAAAACTACATAACCAGCTCTGCTAGGGTGACTAAAATGGTCACATGGTCTCATTTGTGTCTGGAAGTAGCTAGCAAGCTAGGCAAAGTTAGCCTGGGTGCTTGACTGCCGTTGCCCAAACGCATTAAGAAGGGAAGAAATTCCACAAATGAACTTTTAACAAGGCACACCTTTTAATTGAAATGCATTCCAGGTTACTACCTCATGAAGCTGGTTGAGAGAATGCCAAGCATGTGCAAAGCTGTCATCAAGGCAAAGGGTGGCTACTTTGAAGAATCTCAAATATAAAATATATTTAGATTTGTTTAAAACTTTTTTGGTTATTACATTATTCTGTATGTGTTATTTCATAGTTTTGATGTCTTCACTAATATTCTACAATGTAGAAAATAGTACATATGTAGAAAAACCCTTGAATGAGTAGGTGTGTCCAAACTTTTGACTGGTACTATATATACAGTTGAAGTTAGCACCTTAGTTAGGTCAGTTAGGATCACCCCTTTATTTTAAGAATGTGAAATGTCAGAATAATAGTTGAGATAATGATTTATTTCAGCTTTTATTTCTTTCATCACATTCCCAGTGGGTCAGAAGTTTACATACACTCGATTCGTTTTTATTTTTTTTATTTCACCTTTATTTAACCAGGTAGGCAAGTTGAGAACAAGTTGTCATTTGCAACTGTGACCTGGCCAAGATAAAGCAAAACAGTGTGACACAGACAACACAGAGTTACACATGGAGTAAACAATAAACAAGCCAATAACACAATAAACAAATCAATGACACAGTAGAAAAAAGAAAGTCTATATACAATGTGTGCAAAAGGCATGAGGAGGTGAATTCACCAATTTGTAAGTCGCTCTGGATAAGAGCGTCTGCTAAATGACTTAAATGTAATGTAAATGAGGTAGGCAATAAATAGGCCATAGTAGCGAAGTAATTACAATTTAGCAGATTAACACTGGAGTGATAAATGAGCAGATGATGATGTGCAAGTAGAGATACTGGTGTGCAAAAGAGCAGAAAAGTAAATAAAATAAAAAACAGTATGGGGATGAGGTAGATAGATTAGGTGGGCTATTTACCGATGGACTATGTACAGCTGCTGCGTTCGGTTACCTGCTCAGATAGTTGATGTTTAAAGTTGGTGAGGGAAATAAAAGTCTCCAACTTCAGCGATTTTTGCAATTTGTTCCAGTCACTGGCAGCAGAGAACTGGAAGGAAAGGCGGCCAAATGAGGTGTTGGCTTTGGGGATGATCAGTGAGATACACTGAGCTTTACCTAGCATGGACTTGTAGATGACCTGGAGCCAGTGGGTCTGGCGACGAATATGTAGCGAGGGCCAGCCAACTAGAGCATACAGGTCGCAGTGGTGGGTGGTATATGGTGATTTGGTAACAAAAAGGATGGCACTGTGATAGACTACATCCAGTTTGCTGAGTAGAGTGTTGGATGCTATTTTATAGATGACATCGCCGAAGTCAAGGATCGGTAGGATAGTAAGTTTTACTAGGGTAAGTTTGGCGGCGTGAGTGAAGGAGGCTTTGTTGCGAAATAGAAAGCTGATTCTAGATTTTTGATTGGAGATGTTTAATATCGTTTTTGGTAGCATTGCCTTTAAATTGTTTAACTTGGGTCAAACGTTTCAGGTAGCCTTACACAAGATTCCCACAATAAGTTGGGTGAATTTTGGCCCATTCCTCTTGACGAGCAGGTATAACTGAGTCAGGTTTGTAGGCCTCCTTGCTCGCACACGCTTTTTCAGTTCTGCCCACAAATTTTCTATAGGACAGAGGTCAGTGCTTTGTGATGGCCACTCCAATACCTTGACTTTGGCAAGGCATTTTGCCACAACTTTGTAAGTATGCTCGGGGTTATTGTCCATTTGGAAGACCCATTTGCGACCAAGCTTTAACTTCCTGACTGATGTCTTGAGATGTTGCTTCAAAATATCCACATAATTTTCCTGCCTCATGATGCCATTTATTTTGTGAAGTGCACCAGTCCCTCCTGCAGCAAAGCACCTGATGCTGCCACCCCCATGCTTCACAGTTGGGATGGTGTTCTTTGGCTTGCAAGCCTCCCCCATTTTCCTCCAAACATAATTATGGTCATTATGGCCAAACCATTCTATTTTTGTTTCATCAGACCAGAGGACATTTCTCCAGTGCATGTAAACTTTCGACTTCAACTGTGTGTATATATATATATATATAGTACCAGTCAAAAGTTATATATAGTTTTTTATTTATTTGGCTTTTCATATGTTTTTTTGTTGTTGTTGATTGTAAACACTGCCTGGACGTCAATGCTACTAGAAAACATAATCATGCTATTGCCTGAAGGTATCAGGTGGCACAGAATAACATTCCCTTACCCCTAAAGTGCCTAAGCACACATGTTAAGTCAGTTACACTGAATTGATGGGATTATCATAACTAGCCTCAATTAGCCAGTCTGCTAAGTGGGTGCAAAAGAATGTCAGCATGTCTTGACAGCCAGTGTGAAGGTAGGCAGCTGTAAGGTAGTAGCCTTCATGAGTCACTTAGTTGTGAGTCTTTATTAACAGGGAGAGAGTCAGCGAAGGGGTGTGTACTTTGAAGTGGTGCTATTCAAAACAATTGTCTGAAAGTCAGGAGCCTCACTTACCCCGGCCCAATTCGGCAGGACGTGATTTGTGCCGAAACATCTTGCAGTCTTGCCTCAAGGTTATAACTGCATGATCGGCATAGTACCATGGAAACCAGAATGTGTCAAAGTGGCAAAGGATCCCAAAGGAACATGAGGTAAGAGCGACTCCGATGCCTTTACCAGGGCCAAGCCAAACATATCCCGTCATCCTTGTATTAGCACTATGTGTCAGAAACTCGACTAATGTGGATAGTATGCCATGATGAAGGTAAATACAGCCTTTTTGTGTATTAAAAAAATAATTTATATTTAACTAGGCAAGTCAGTTAAGAATAAACTCTTATTTACAATAACAGCCTACTGGGGAACAGTGGGTTAACTGCCTTGTTCAGGGGGAGAATGATAGATTTTTACCTTGCCAGCTCTGGGATTTGATCTAGAAACCTTTGCGGTTACTGGCCCAATGCTCTTACCACTAGGCTACCTGTCATCCTATACGAAGGGCCAGCAACTGAGATAATCCCTAAAGCTGACACTTAAAGTCGCTTGAGTGACAGCTCGTTCTGTCCTGGTCCAGTTTTGAAATTCCCGCTACTTACTTAAACTGAAACGTCATAGATACATTTCAAACCAAATTTGTATTTGCTTTCAGAAGTAAGGTGCAATTTAAGATTATATTGAATGAAAGTCAGGGGATGGGGGAATCAAACCTAGGTCTGGTTGCTGATCCAACCCAGATCATCACCATCCATCTAAATGATAAAGGCCCGCACTCATTAGCAGGGTCACACACAGATAGCTGAGTCAGTCCTGGTAGTCGCTCCACTACTCCCAAAAGAATCAACTACAGATGTAGCATCTTAATTTGATCACTATTTTGTTGCTGAGAATATTCCTGCACTGCAGGATAAGCAGATGAGATTTGTGATTTACATAAATTCACTGAAAACTCAAAATAACACACAGTTATATTAACAGTATTGCACTTTTCATGTGGCCTACTTTTGTCCAGCTAATAGCTTAACCTCTGATCAAGCAACATTGGACTAAACATTCAAATCCTGTTGCTGGCAGGGGCGCAACTTTGGTTTTAGAAGTGGGAGGGACATAACTTGGCGGGGGTTTGAGGGTCCACCCGTTTTTTGGGGCATCTAAAGCTAATTTCCTGTATAACTACACAATCTAATATGACCTGTGACCCTTCTAGCCAACTCAATTTAGAACAACAAAAAGTAAGTAAATATGACTATGGTTATCAAGCTTGGCAAGAGACCATTACTAAATATGATTTAAGTGATTGATAACACTGAACTAGATCAATAATAATTCAATAATCAATATTGTGCTGCTCCTTTAACCAATAACCTAACAAATGAACAAGTCTTACAAATAAAGTACAAAGACTTTGTCATTGTTAAGACAACCTCTATATCAAATTTCAGCCAGACCAGCCCGAGCTATCTGCACGCCCGACCCCCACCAGTCTAGTCAACTCTCTCCCAACACAATTTCCTTACCATCATGTTTTTATGTCACAATGGAAAGGTTTGGAAATCAAAAGTTTCATAAAAACACACATTCACTGCCTACACATGAACACACAGAAACAGTTCATCCTCCGTATAATCAATAGCATAGGCCTACTACTACCGTACACAATATAGCTCGGTCACCACGTCCCGTGTTCCATGGCCTTGCAGCACCCTAACCCACACACCCCACTCAGCTTTAGGGTCTTAGTGAAACATTCATTATTCATCAGGTGTGTTAGGCCAAGGCCAGAGTGACAACCAACAGTATGGCAGACCCCCAGTGCCAGGACTGAGCATCCCAGCAGCTAGGTATTGCCTAAATAGGTATCTCCCCTGACGTGGGCATGTTTTCAATACACACTCCTTTAGTCGTACTGTATTCCATATAAGGAATCCAGACCAAATTAAAGCTGCACAGTATACACTTAGTCTGGTAATAAATCAAATCTAGTGATACGTAACTTGACATTTCTGCCATCCATTGTGACATAGTGGGAGGATAACAAAACTCCCAATTAATGGCAATGCATTTCTTAGCCACTATAAATGCTAAGTTACACAGTTGCTTCTGATAACAGTCTCCAGTAACAACATTTCCAAGCAAACAAAACAGGGAAAATCTGTAGACATGCTGAGATGAAATAACATACTCTGCCAGAATTTAGCCAGGCTTCACAATACCATAACATATGCAAATATGTCCCCTTTTGTGCTTTACACTTTCAGCAGAGGAATGACATTTCTGAGTGCATGATATTCAGTTTAACTGGCATATGGAACAGTCTATGCATGGTCTACAACTGCAGTCATTTATATCTGAGATTATATGAACATGACTGGACATTCTAGCACATCTGTATCTATTCATCATCATCAATAGCGTCTCCCAGGTCTTCCTCACATTTTTGTTTAACATGTTTTGTGTCATAGGGAAAAGCCACTGTCAACCCTTGATACAGTTAGGAAATCAACTTTAGAAGTTCGTCAAACGGCCTTAAAATAATTTAAATCTTTGAAGCTTCTTGCTTGTCCAGTGTTCGCTGTACAGAGAGAATAAAGTGTTGTATCTGCAAAAGTTCACCTCTGCGCCGTCACAAATGGGTCTTCCCTGGCTTCCTGACCCTGATGAGACCCCTGTCACCATCTGATCCTGCTCAGATGAGGCATGACAAAGCATTACCTTGCATTTATACATTATATTATCCAAGAAGTCATAGTCTGTTCTCTCTGCTACCGTACGGCAAGTGGTACTGGAGCGCCAAGTCTAGGTCCAAAAGGGTCCTTAATTAACAGCTTCTACCCCGAAGCCATAAGACTGCTGAACAATTAATCAAATGTCCACCCGGACTATTTGCATTGACCCCCAGCGAGTATCAGCAGTTTTTACACTGCTGCTACTCACTGTTTATTATCTATCCATAGTCACTTTACCCTTACCTACATGTACAAATAACCTCGACTAACCTGTAGACCCACACACTGCCTCGGTACCGGTACTCCCTATACATAGTCTCGTTATTGTTATTTTGTGTTACTTTTTGTATTTCTTTTTTTTTCTTTCGTTTATTTTTAAAATATTTTCTTAACTGCATTGCTGGTTAAGGGCTTGTAAGTAAGCATTTCACGGGAAAGGTCTACCTACACCTGTTGTATTAGGCACATTGGACAAATAACATTTGATTTGGAGAATAGAATCAATGGTTCAGTAATTGAAATGACCATTATTCCCAGATCCCAGACTGTATCACACCCATCAACTCAAGATGGAACTTTCTATCAGTTCACTGATTGTTATAATATACTGCAAAATTCACCTGAGTTCCTTAGACTGGTCTTCCTTGGCTGTTGGGACACTTGTCACCTTCTGATCCTTCTAAGACATGATGAGCATAGGGTTGTGTACTGACTGTGCACCATGACATTTGTATTTGTATTTATTATGGATCCCCATTAGCTGCTGCCTTGGCAGTTTATGGACCCCCTTCCTGGGGTCCAGCAAAATTAAGGCAGTTTATGCAATATTAAAAACATTACAATGCATTCACAGATTTCACAACACACTGTGTGCCCTCAGACCCCTACTCCACCACTACCACATCTACAGTACTAAATCCATGTGTACGTGTGTGTATAGTGCGTATGTTATCGTGTGTGTATGCATGTGTCTGTGCCTGTGCCTGTGTTTGTGTTGCTTCACAGTCCCCTCTGTACCATAAGGTGTATTTTATCTGTTTTTTTAAATCAAATTTTACTGCTTGCATCAGTTACTTAATGTGGAGTTCCATGTAGTCATGGCTCCATGTAGTCATGGCTCTATGTAGTCATGGCTCCATGTAGTCATGGCTCCATGTAGTCATGGCTCTATGTAGCACTGTGCACCTGCCATAGTCTGTTCTGGACTTGGGGACTGTGAAGAGAACTCTTGTCTCATTGAAGCCTGTAGAGCTGTTTATACCATGTCCTTGTGAAAAGTAAGGAATTAGCTAGGGAAACAGACAGATCTATAACGTTACATTGCAATACTGACTAATTAAAATTCACATTGCGCTGAAGAAACGTCAGAATATATCAGCCTTCAATCGTTTGGCTGCTGGTTTCATCATTTGATTCAGGTCGAGTGTGATTGAGTCAAAAATAATAGCTAAAGTTAGTGAGCTATCTTGCTAGCTAGCTGACGTTAGCCAACTTTTGGCTGGCTTTAGCTAATGGTACATCATCAAATTTACTTCTGTTGAAACAGGACAAAACAAAATCTACAAAACATTTCTATGCACACAACAGCTGTTAGCCATGACAGATAATTAGAGGCTAGCTAGAGCTGAACTGGCTGTGGTAGCTACTAGCTAGCTAACTAGCTGCTAGTAATTCATTTACTTCAGTCGAGAGGGGATGATACGTTGGCTAATTTAACATATCAGTTACACTACTAGCTGGGAATAAAAAGTTGTTTTCTGTCAAACAGCAGTTACCTTGCTAGCAGAACACTATAGGAGTAGCCAGTTTCTGCTTTGCTTACTTTTACAACTCAGGGAAAAAGCACAACACAGACAGCAGCTGCCTCTGATCATCTCTCCCATGCTGGTCCTATATATTTTTTGTTTAGTTTAGTTTATTAATTCGACCATAAAAAAAACACACATACAACTTGAAAAAGCCATACATGCACATGAGTAAAATCATTGAGGATAATACACCATTTTTATTTATTTTACTAGGCAAGTCAGTTAAGAACAAATTCTTATTTTCAATGACTGCTGAGGAACAGTGAGTTAACTGCCTGTTCAGGGGCAGAATGACAGATTTGTACCTTGTCAGCTCGGGGATTTGAACTTGCAACCTTTCGGTCACGGCTCTAACCACTAGGCTACCCTGCCGCCCCAATAAATAAATAGCAATAAACAACAATAGTCTGGGACTTATTTTCATTGTGGTCCTCTTGAGACAAGATGGCGAGACAAGATGGCGAGACTAGATGGCGAGACTAGATGGCGAGACTAGATGGCGAGACAAGATGGCGAGACTAGATGGCGAGACTAGATGGCGAGACAAGATGGCGAGACTAGATGGCGAGACTAGACGGCGAGACAAGATGGCGAGACTAGATCGAACACAGGTAAACATAGTATGGCAGTGAAATAATAGAACAAAAACAGAAGAACATCTATCTCATCAAAAACAGAGAAGAAGAACATCTATCTCATCAAAAACAGAGAAGAAGAACATCTATCTCACCAATGCAGTTACATCGTAGGGGTTATTCATATGGGCACAGAAGACATCAAACATATTTTGACTTTATTTTTGAAAGCTGCCCAGAAAGGACGTTGTTTTTATGGGCAGAGGCAACTCATTCCATTCTGAGGCTCCAGTATACTGTACAAGAAAGTACCTTTCCCTGATCTGGTGTTGTGATTGTGTGCACCCTTAACACAAGGAAAGTAATCACTTAGATATCTGGGTGCAGGACCATAAATACTCCTGTAAACCAAACCTAGTCTAATCTGGGACACCCTAGTCTCAACAGCCAGACAGTTTAGTTCCTGAAAGCAGCTCCTGCCTATGTGAGTACGTTGACTTGCCTTCAATACTACCCTGATCAGCTTATTCTGGGCTATCTGGAGCTTCCCCTTCATACATTTAGATGAGCCCCCAAACCAGGAAGTACTAGAGTAGTCAAAATGGCATTGAATGAGTGCAGTGGCTAGCACTTTCATGGAGTCCTTATCAAGCAGCTTTGACTTTCTAGCCAAAAACTCCTGGCATTAACCTTCCCTAGCACTTTATTGGCCATGCTTACACGTCCCAAGCTTCCATAAAGGATACATCCTAGGTAGCTGACAGAGGTTTTAGTAGTCAGCACCTCAACCCCTAACTCCACTCTGATTTCAGAGAACCTACTCAATTTAGGTCTGGATCCAAAAAATAATTGCCTCAGTTTTCCCTAAGTGCAGAGATGGCTTATTATCTCCAAGTAATTTACTAATGTTAGTAAGCTCTGTGCTAATTATGCTCTCCAACATAGTTTTACTTTTGTGAGACACCAAAAGTATAGAGTCATCCGCCTAAAGAAAAAGACGGCAAGAACAAGAATCTTTCATAAAATTAATATACAATAAAAACAGCAGAGGCCCAAGCACACTCCCCTGCGGAACGCCACAACTCATTGGTTTTGCCTGAGACAGTGACCCATTAACATCTACTACTTGCTCCCTTCCTGATAAATAGGGCTTACCCAGCCTAGAGGGATACTGCTTAACCCCAGTGCCTCCAGTTTGGAGATTAGGAGACAGTGGTGAACTGTATCAAAGACCTTCTGTAGGTCAAGCAGTACCATTCCATGGAGATTTCCCTCATCAATCTCTTTCCTGATGAAATCAGTCAAGTAAAGTAGACATGAATCAGTGGAGTATGTTTTTCTAAAACCAGACTATTTGTTAACATATTCATATATTTTCTCATGTACAACTCTCTCCAGGGTCTTTGATAGAGGATAGATACAGGCTTATAATTCCCAGGGTCAGACTTTATCCCCTTCTTATACAGAGGTATAACTTTAGCTTGTTTCATGTCCCTGGGAAAGATACCTTGTTTAAGAGAGAGGTTAATGATATGAGTAATACAAGGGCCAATTTGCTCAGCAGAATCTATAAGAAACCTTGCAGAAATGTTATCCAGGCCTGTGGCTTTGGAGCATTTTAGCTCTGCCAGCACACTGACTATTCTGGCTGTTACTACCTTCGCAAAAGAAAAAGAGTTTGGCTGAACCCCCTAACTCCACCTAATACTTCTTGACTTGGTTGCTTCAATACAAATCAGAACTGGTGGGCAGCTTGCTAACCAGCTTGCTGGCAACAGACGTAAAAACAATAGTTGAATTCATTGGCAACCTCTGCCTTTTCATATTCCATCTCCCCCTTGATGGTCAGTCCAATACTGTTTAGTTTTGTTTGGTAGTACTGCTACAGCCTAGTTCCTTAAATGATTTCCAAATTGTTTTAGGGTTATTTTTGTTCTCAATTATTTTCTCAACAAAGTAACCCCTCTTTGCTTCATCCATCCTGATCTGTGCTTAATTTCTGTGACTTTTATATTCAGCTTCAATGCCATACAACTCTTCTTCCGTGGCCTCCAACTGCTCTTAAATGCAAGTTAAACTAAATGCATGCTCTTCAACCGATCACTGCCCGCACCTGCCCGCCTGCCCGTCCAGCATCACTACTCTTGTCGACTCTGACTTAGAATATGTGGATAACTACAAATACCTAGGTGTCTGGCTAGACTGTAAACTGTCCTTCCAGACTCACATTAAGCATCTCCATTTCAAAATTAAATCTAGAATCGGCTTCCTATTTCGCATCCTTCACTCATGCTGCCAAACATATCCTCGTAAAACTGACCATCCTACCGATCCTAGACTTCGGCGATGTCATTTATAAAATAGCCTCCAACACTACTCAACAAAATGGATGCAGTCTATCACAGTGACATCCGTTTTGTCACCAAAGACCCATGTACTACCCACCACTGCGACCTGTACATTCTCGTTGGCTGGCCCTCACTTCACTCTCATCGCCAAACCCACTGGTTCCAGGTCATCTACAAGTCTCTGCTAGGTAAAGCCCCGCCTTATCTCAGCTCACGGGTTACCATAGCAGCAGCCACTCGTAGCACGCGCTCCAGCAGGTATATCTTACTGGTTACCCCCAAAGCCAATTCATCCTTTGGCTGCCTTTTCTTCCAGTTCTCTGCTGCCAATGACTGGAACGAACTGCAAATATCACTGAAGCTGGAGAGTCATATCTCCCTCACTAACTTTAAGCACCAGCTGTCAGAGCTGCTCACAGATCACTGCACCTGTACATAGCCAATCTGTAAACAGCCCATCCAACTACCTCATCCCCATACTGTATTTATTTATTTATCTTGCTCCTTTTGCACCCCAGTATCTCTACTTGCACATTCCTCTTCTGCACATCTACCATTCCAGTGTTTAATTGCTATATTGTAATTACTTCGCCACTATGGCCTATTTATTTATTAACTCCCTTATCTTACCTCATTTGCACTCACTGTATATAGACTTTTTCTTTTCTTTTTTTTCTACTGTATTATTGACTGTATGTTTGTTTATTCCATGTGTAACTCTGTGTTGTTGTACAGGTATGTGTCAAACTACTATGCTTTATCTTGGCCAGGTCGCAAATGTAAATGAGAACTTGTTCTCAACTAGCCTACCTGGTTATTAGCCAATCAGGCTGCTCTCGAGGACAAAATCAGGCTGCTCTTGAGAGTTCTTACATTTTTTAAAGGCCTTATTCCTTGCTTGGATAGATTATAGAATCTCATGATTAAACCAAAGGCTATATCTCTGCTTCACCCTGACCCGTCTAATGGGAGCCATCACAATCACCACATCAAGGAATCTACATTTAAAGACATACCAGGCACTGTCTACCCCTACACTATCTAGCGCAGGTGACCTGTCTATTTTACCCACTTCCTCCCCTATACTTTTTAGCACAGTATTTATTGAGTCCTCTGATTCTAACAGTTTTGTTACACTTAAATATATATTTAAAAATCCTCCTTGTGCAAAATGTAATGTAATAAAATGATCACTGATTCCATATACTATTACTCCACTCTGCAATATTTTAGATTCATAAAACACCAATATATGCCAGCCTTTCAGAAGCTTTGCCTTCACACAGCCTTCCCGCACACTCTGCGGTGTCTATGCCGTCCTAAATCCACCAGAGTGAAACCTGAAAACTGCCTACCCAACCGATCTGAGGCGTCCACATGGTCCTAAAGCACACCGGAGCACAATGCAATTTCAGAATGGGGGGGGGGGGTTCATGTCCCCACCTGACCCCAGTGAGTTGTGCCCCTGAATATAGGGGAAAATAAGATCCTACACCTGTACACCCATCTGTAAGCAAACAGGTGTGATGTATCCTTTTGGTGCATCAATAGATGTATTCACTTTTCATAGGCCCGGCACCTCAACATACAAAGGTAGAAAACTAATCATGGGCCCAAGCCATTGTATCTTGCATTATAAATTACCTGAGGCAGTGGGGAGAGGTTTCCTGTAAGTCACGTGGTATAGGATGCTCCTGTCAACTACACCTGAAATATGGGCCTAGTGGTCAGAGAAGGTGGAGGACAGGGGAATGTCACACAGGGAACAGAGTAGGACAAGCTGGTCCTACTACGACAACCTCACAACACTGGCCTCATCCAAACATATTTATTGGAAGATGGAACGGGAGATAGATTCCAAGAACCAAGATCAATGGCATGGTGAATCACAAAGTGTTCTGTAAAATATTGCATAACTTGAGGTTCAATGTCATCCAGCATCAGTCATCTTATAATTGTGTAGAACAGATATTACATTAGTTGGCCACAAAGCAACTGTGTCCCATTGGCTTAGCTCAGGTATTCCCAAACAGAGGTGCTGTCAGGGTACGCCAAATAAAAATGTGATTCACAATTTTTTTAAATTGAAGTATTCACATTTTCAAACAGTCCATTTGTATTTTCCAAAGGAGCTATACATTTGGGTGAGGTTTCTCTCTCGCCTGAGTAGCCTCGTTTTACTGCCAAAAAAACAATTAAACCATCTAGTGTTCAGCGAAATAACACAATGTCAAATGCAGATAGCCTAGTCAAATAATTAACATCCAATCACATCAATCGTTACTCTCTCACGGAAATTCCACTAACGGTCCATATGTGTAACGGGTGTCGTCGTCGGATGAGGAGGAATCGGACCAAAGCGCAGCAAGTGTTCAGGACTTTTATTTAACTGAACACTGAAACAAAAACAACAAAGTGCAAAATGAAACCGAAACAGTCCTGTGAGGTGCAGAAAACACTAAACAGAAAACTATCCACAAAACATAGGTGGGAAAAAGCTACCTAAGTATGGTTCCCAATCAGAGACAACGATAGTCAGCTGTCCCTGATTGAGAACCACACCCGGCCAAAACAAAGAAATACAAAACATAGAAAAATGAACATAGAATTCCCACCCAAATCACACCCTGACCAAACCAAAATAGAGACATAAAAAGCTCTCTCAGGTCAGGGCGTGACAGTATGTAGCCAAACATAGCTGCTGCTCATGTTGGTATATGTACTGATGGCACAAAAGCCATGACAAGGAGACATAGTGGAGTGGTAACGCGCGTGCAAGCAGTTGCTCCCAATGCCACTTGGGTACACTGCAGCATCCACTGAGAGGCTCTTGCTGCCAAGGGAATGCCTGACAGCTTGAAAGATGTTTTGGACACTACTAAAGCAAGGCCCCTGAACTCTCGTGTATTTTCTGCACTATTCAATGATATGGGCAGTGACCATGTAACACTTTTACAACATACAGAAGTGCGCTGGTTATCAAGGGGAAAAGTATTGAGGCATTTTTTTTATTTAATTGAGAGACGAGCTTAAAGTTTTCTTTACTGACCATAATTTTCACTTGTCTGACTGCTTGCATGATGACGGGTTTCTCACATGACTGGCCGATCTGGGTGATGTTTTTTCACATCTGAATGAGCTGAATCTAGGATTACAGGGACTCTCCACAACTATATTCAATGTGCGGGACAACACTGAGCCTATAATTAAGAAGTTGGAGATCTTCTCTGTCTGGACAACACACAGGTCTTTCCAACATTGAATGATTTTTTGTGTGCAAATTAACTCAAACTTACGGACAATGTCAAATGAGAAATAGCGCCTGAGTGAGTTGGATGCGCAATTACGCGGGTATTTTCCAGAAACAGATGACACAAACAACTGGATTCGTTATCTCTTTCATGCCCTGCCTCCAGTCCAATTACCGATATCTACAAAAAGCCTTTACATTTACATTTAAAATGTCATTTAGCAGACAGCTTTTATCCAGAGCGACTTACAAATAAAGCCTCAGCATGAAATTGCAACAAGCAGTTCTGTGAAAATGGAATTTAATCAGGAGCCACAGACAGATTTCTGGATTGGGCTGCGCTTCGCAACCACGTACCAATGTGAGAGTGGATTCTCCGCCCTCACCAGCATGAAAACTAAATATGGGCACAAACTGTGTGTGGAAAATGATTTAAGACTGAGACTTTCTCCAATACAACCCAACATTGCAGAGTTATGTGCATCCTTTCAAGGAAGTACACCCTTCTCATTAAAACTGTGGTGAGTTATTCACAATTTTCACCATGAACAAAACCCCAGGTTTTATATGTAATATTATTAATTATTATTGAATTATTATTTAGATGCACTATTGTATAAGAGGCTGTTCCACTGGTGTCAGAAGGTGAATTCCGGGTTTGTGACAAAAACTCACACTCATTCTTAAATGTAAATTAAATGTAAGGTATGTGCCAGGCTTACAATGATGGCAGACACAATATTTGAGAGTGCGCTGACCCTGCTGCAAGAGGGGGTACACAGCTGGAGGTTGAATGTTAGAAGGGTTATGGGACTATAAAAAGTTTGGGAACCACTGGCTTAGCTAATATCATTAGTATTACTCCCAGAGACCTGGTAGGGAGGGGTGGGGGTGTGGGGGGGGGGGGGGTCTGAGTGTTACAAAGCATATATCATCAACGGCTGTGTACTGAGGTCTGGGCATAATGGCATACTACCCCAGTAATAACAGGGTCCTAGAAATGGCCCCAGTGTTTAGTTAGGCTAATATTAATGTATTTACAGAAGGGGAGAGATCCGGTAATGGGACCTGATGAGAACCTACAGTATCTGTCTCTCAGCGAGAGTCTCAGTGCCAGCAGAAGACAAGTTCAGCAACGGCTTTCACCTTCTGTCCAAAGATGTACTGTATGTCCTTCCATGGCCAAATAAAGTCTAATGTAGGGGGTAGGGGGTAGGCAACTATACTGAAAAATATATATAAATGCAACATGTAAAGTGTTGGTCCCATGATTCATAAGCTTATTTTTGTAAAATGTTGTGCATTTTCAAATCGAATCAAAGTTTATTTGAATACAACAGGTGTAGACCGTACAGTGAAATGCTTACTTACAGGCTCTAACCAACAGTGCAAAAAAGGTATTAGGTAAACAATAGGTAAGTAAAGAAATAAAACAACAGTAAAAAGACAGGCTATATACAGTAGCGAGGCTATAAAAGTAGAGAGGCTACATACAGACACTGGTTAGTCGGGCTGATTGAGGTAGTATGTACATGTAGATATGGTTAAAGTGACTATGCATATATGATAAACAGAGAGTAGCAGTAGCGTAAAAGATGGGTTGGTGGATGGTGGGTGGTGGGTGGTGGGACACAATGCAGATAGCCCTTTTAGCCAATGTGCGGGGGGCACTGGTTGGTTGGGCCAATTGAGGTAGTATGTACATGAATGTATAGCTTAAGTGACTATGCATATTTGATAAACAGACGTATGCACGTATGGTCATTGTGGGGACAACGTCATCGATGCACTTATTGATGAAGCCAATGACTGATGTGGTGTACTCCTCAATGCCATCGGAGGAATCCCGGAACATATTCCAGTCTGTGATAGCAAAACAGTCCTGTAGCTTAGCATCTGCTTCATCTGACCACTTTTTTATTGATCCAGTCACTGGTGCTTCCTGCTTTATTTTTTGCTTGTAAGCAGGAATCAGGAGGATAGAATTATGGTCAGATTTGCCAAATGGAGGGCGAGGGAGAGCTTTGTGTGCGTCTGTGTGTGGAGTAAAGGTGGTCCAGAGTTTTTTTCCTCTGGTTGCTCATTTAACATGCTGATAGAAATTTGGTGAAACCGATTTAAGTTTCGCTACATTAAAGTCCCTGGCTACTAGGAGAGTGTTTTCTTGTTTGCTTATGGCTGAATCCAGCTCATTCAATGCTATCTTAGTGTCAGCCTCTGATTGTGGTGGTATGTAAACAGCTACGAAAAATACAGATGAAAACTCTCTAGGTAGATAGTGTGGTCTACAGCTTATCATGAGATATTCTACCTCAGGCGAGCAACAGCTCGAGACTTCCTTAGATATTGTGTACTAGCTGTTACACATAGTCCGCCACCTCTTGTCTACCAGACGCCGCTGTTCTATCCTGCCAGTGCAGCGTATAACCAGCCTGTATGTTGATGGTGTTTGAATGTCCCATTGGTAGTTTAGTCTTCCGCATAGGTCATCCATTTTATTCTCCAGAGATTGCACGTTTACTAGCAGAATGGAAGGAAGTGGGGTTTTTGTTAGATCGCCTACGAATTCTCAGAAGGCAGCCAGCCCTCCGGACCCTTTTTCACCGCATCCTCTTCACACAAATCACAGGGATCTGGGCCTGTTCCTGAGCAGTATATCTTCGGGCTCGCAGGGGGGAAAAAGGCACAAAAGGATTCTGCCAGTCCGTGGTGAGTAATCGCAGTCCTGATGTCAAGAAGTTCTTTTTGGTCATAAGAGACGGTAGCGGCAACATTATGTACAAAAACAAGTAAAAATATAAGTGACAAACATTGCAAATAAACAAACAAAAAAAAGACAATTGGTTGGGGGCGCGTTAAACGTCTGTCTTCTTCTCTGGTGCCATCTTACTCTATTATTCTACAATTTAGAAAATAGTATGAATAAAAAAAAAACTTGAATGAATAGGTGTGTCCAAACTTTTGACTGGTACTGTAAGCTACGGACAAAAAATACACTATTATCGATGGCAATTTGAATGCGCAGAGATACCATGACAAGATCCTGAGGCCCATTGTCGTGCCATTTATCCGCCATCACCTCATGTTTCAGCATGATAATGCACGGTCCCATGTCGCAAGGATCTGTACACATTTCCTGGAAGCTGAAAATGTTCCAGTTCCTCCATGACCTGCATACTCACCAGACATGTCATCCACTGAGCATGTTTGGGATGCTCTGGACTGACATATACGACAGCATGTTCCAGTTCCTCCATGACCTGCATACTCACCAGACATGTCATCCACTGAGCATGTTTGGGATGCTCTGGACTGACATATACGACAGCATGTTCCAGTTCCCGCCAATATCCAGCAACTTCACAAAGCCATTGAAGAGGAGTGGGACAACATTCCACAATCAACAGCCTGATCAACTATATGCGAAGGAGATGTCGCCCTGCATGAGGTACATGGTGGTCACACCAGATACGGACTGGTTTTCTGATCAACGCCTCTACCTTTTTTTTAACGGTATCTGTGACCAACAGGTGCATATCTGTATTCCAGTCATGTGAAATCCATAGATTAGGGCGTTATGAATGTATTTCAACTGACTGATTTCCTTATTTGAACTGTAACTCAGTAAAATCTTTGAAATTGTTGGATGTTGCGTTTTTATATTTTTCTCCCGTGTAGATTCAGCCTCTTGGACGATTTTTTGTCGGAGCGGATGGTGGGGGGGTTGCAAGACTTTTACAAGCTGATTACGAAACTCCAGTTGAACCCAGTTTAATTAATTCCCTCTATAGCACTGGTGCTGAATGTTTAGGCAGTTGAAGATACAGATATTTATTTTATCAACAACATCTCAAGTGTTTACACTCTAAACGGCTCTCCTTAGTGAAAGTGTTCAGTGCCCCAACGGTGCCAGGACCAGAAACTACACTGAAGAACAGTCAAATAGGGGCCTGTCTGCATATCAGGCAGGGGTGTTGGCAGTCAACAGTGAAGGTGACCACAACAAGGATCACATCGTGGTATGTGGTTGGTTGTTTTGAACATTGAGACAATAGAACCCTACAATAGATGAGTTTATGCTGGAAGAACACAATGTTTTGGTTTTATCAACCAGAAAAATATTTTAACTGCTAAAACGAGGAGCCTATATTGACCATGTTGAGGACTTATTACTATCCTATAATTCTGTTTTTCCAAGATCTGTGCTTGAAATCAGGGGGATTTGTTTCCAAAATTGAAAGAGAGAATATCCCAAAATTCTGGTTTTGCTCGCCCGCAGTCCCCCCCCCCACACACACACACAATAATATTTATCTTTGTGAATGAAAATTTTCCCATGCAGGTAACTGATACAGGCATACTGGGCGCCCTCTGTGGTAAACCAATACTGTTTAGCCTTCTGATCCATCGCATTCAAAGAATAAGACAAGTGGTCCTCACAACAGTCTAAACCATGCATCTCTCGTGTAATAGCAATACCACCACCACGCACATCTCCTCGTTAGCTGTGACAACACAATGACACAGGATGAACATTTGTGACACACATTAACTGATAGGTTGTAATTAATTTTACACCACAAATTACTATATAATCCATGAATTGGTGCCAGTTAAGTAGTTGTTGTAAAGTCTAGTGGTGACACAGGGGTTAAGGGGCAGTGTTCTCTGGGTGTTCTACTCTCAGACAGTGGGACTAATCGAGCGGGGCTCTTGTCTCTGGTGGCAGCAGATGCCGACTCTGCAGAGTGAATCTTAACCATCGGAGTTAAGCGACGATAGTCTCAGCCTCCTACGTCAGGGCACATTTTAACAGGCCCCGCACCCTGCCAAGAAAAGGAGCAGGCTTCCCAGGAGGGTTGCTGCTGCTGTTAAAATAAACACACTTTAACAGGCTGAGAAAAGACAGAGCACAGGCTGCAGGCCAGGCAGGCCTTCCCTCTGTCACAGTTGCTTGTGGGTTGCAGCACACCATGTCCCCGGTGCAGAGAAACAATGTTTTTAGAAAGCTAGGAGCTCTCCTTGATTTATAGTTTGTTTTCTGTATCATGACGTACCCTTCAGGACAGCTACCTGTTTCAAGGCTACGTGTGTGTGTGTGTGTGTGTGTGTGTGTGTGTGTGTGTGTGTGTGTGTGTGTGTGTGTGTGTGTGTGTGTGTGTGTGTGTGTGTGTGTGTGTGTGTGTGTGTGTGTGTGTGTGTGTGTGTGTGTGTGTTTGTTGTGTGTGTGTGTGTGTGTGTGTGTGTGTGTGTGTGTGTGTGTGTGTGTGTGTGTGTGTGTGTGTGTGTGTGTGTGTGTGTGTGTGTGTGTGCGTGCATGCATGTGTGCACACTACAGCAAGGTATTGAACAGGGCATTCACATGCTCTGTGGGGCATAGTATTCTAGGTTACCCTGCCGAGGGGGTGAAGGTAATCCCTTTTGGCACCCTTGTAGAAAATAACATTTTCGAGCTCTGACTGTGCTTTGACCCTTACTTGGGCTTTAAATCATTACCCCTCTTCGTGTCAGCCCTCCAGTCATTTGCAAGCACTCTGAAAAAAGAGGCCACTCTGCCAGACAGGGCATTTGCTGAATCTGGCCAAGTACAACACTGGCCTGACTCCAGGTTCTGCCATAGTGCTGGCACCGCAGAGCTGGAGAGGTCTTGGCCCCAAATATTCACACACATACTCCAAAAGCTACCTTCAGAACTCTCTCATTGCTACCATAGCACAGTCAATTTGCTGTGTGTTGTATTTGTCTATATGTATACAAGGAAGTGGGTTATGTTCCCTGGAAGGATATCCTATGTACTGATAGCATCGCTCAGTGTACGTCCTTCACCCAACCAGTGTAAGAGGCAGGTGATACACCTACATATTCCAGTCACTTAAAGGCTCTCCAATATATCCCATTTTGTGTTGCTGCACAGTAGATTGAGTCTGTCCCCTCACCCTGCCCCCTATACTCGTCATCTTTCAGCCTCAACTACCAAATATAAGCTATAGAGAAACTCAATGTGATCAACTACAGACACATTGTCATGATGGGTGATTTTGGTTCAATTGTCACGAAAGTGGAGGGACATATTGTCCAATGCCAGTTGAGCTTAGTGTATAGGAGATTTGTCACTTGTGCTCCCTCTCCGGCCTCTAGGTCACCAGGCTGCTCGTTATGGCGCACACCTGTCACCATCGTTATGCACACCTGTCCCCATCGTTATGCACATCTGTCACCATCGTTATGCACACCTGTCACCATCGTTATGCACACCTGTCACCATCGTTATGCACACCTGTCACCATCGTTATGCACACTTGTCACCATCGTTATGCACATCTGTCACCATTGTTATGCACACCTGTCACCATCGTTGTGCACACCTGTCACCATCGTTATGCACACCTGTCACCATCGTTATGCACACCTGTCACCATCGTTATGCACACCTGCACGTCCTCAGACTTACCTGGACTTCCCTGATTACCTTCCCTATATATATATATACACTGCTCAAAAAAATAAAGGGAACACTTAAACAACACAATGTAACTCCAAGTCAATCACACTTCTGTGAAATCAAACTGTCCACTTAGGAAGCAACACTGATTGACAATTAATTTCACATGCTGTTGTGCAAATGGAATAGACAACAGGTGGAAATTATAGGCAGTTAGCAAGACACCCCCAGGTGATAACCACAGACCACTTCTCAGTTCCTATGCTTCCTGGCTGATGTTTTGGTCAATTTTGAATGCTGGAGGTGCTTTCACTCTAGTGGTAGGATGAGACGGAGTCTACAACCCACACAAGTGGCTCAGGTAGTGCAGCTCATCCAGGATGGCACATCAATGTGAGCTGTTGCAAAAAGGTTTGCTGTGTCTGTCAGCGTAGTGTCCAGAGCATGTAGGCGCTACCAGGAGACAGGCCAGTACATCAGGAGACGTGGAGGAGGCCGTAGGAGGGCAACAACCCAGCAGCAGGACCGCTACCTCCGCCTTTGTGCAAGGACGAGCAGGAGGAGCACTGCCAGAGCCCTGCAAAATGACCTCCATCAGGCCACAAATGTGCATGTGTCTGCTCAAACGGTCAGAAACAGACTCCATGAGGGTGGCATGAGGGCTCGACGTCCACAGGTGGGGGTTGTGCTTCGAGCCCAACACCGTGCAGGATGTTTGGCATTTGCCAGAGAACACCAAGATTGGCAAATTCGCCACTGGCGCCCTGTGCTCTTCACAGATGAAAGCAGGTTCACACTGAGCACGTGACAGAGTCTGGAGACGCCGTGGAGAACGTTCTGCTGCCTGCAACATCCTCCAGCATGACCGGTTTGGCGGTGGGTCAGTCATGGTGTGGGGTGGCATTTCTTTGGGGGGCCGCACAGCCCTCCATGTGCTCGCCAGAGGTAGCCTGACTGCCATTAGGTACCGAGATGAGATCCTCAGACCCCTTGTGAGACCATATGCTGGTGTGGTTGGCCCTGGGTTCCTCCTAATGCAAGACAATGCTGTGGCTGGAGTGTGTCAGCAGTTCCTGCAAGAGGAAGGCATTGATGCTATGGACTGGCCCTCCCTTTCCCCAGACCTGAATCCAATTGAGCACATCTGGGACATCATGTCTCGCTCCATCCACCAACCACAGACTGTCCAGGAGTTGGCGGATGCTTTAGTTCAGGTCTGGGAGGAGATCCCTCAGGAGACCATCCACCACCTCATCAGGAGCATGCCCAGGCGTTGTAGGGAGGTCATACAGGCACGTGGAGGCCACAAACACTACTGAGCCTCATTTTGACTTGTTTTAAGGACATTACATCAAAGTTGGATCAGCCTGTAGTGTGGTTTTCCACTTTAATTTTGAGTGTGACTCCAAATCCAGACCTCCATGGGTTGATTTCCATTGATAATTCTTGTGTGATTTTGTTGTCAGCACATTCAACTATGTAAAGAAAAAAGTATTTAATAAGAATATTTCATTCATTCAGATCTAGGATGTGTTATTTTAGTGTCCCCTTTATTTTTTTGAGCAGTATATATATATACATGACACCCCCTTTGGTTTCTTCCCCAGGCGTCATTGTTTCTTTTTCATGTCTGTGCTTTGTTCGTGTTTCTTTGTTTGTATTATGTTGTGTTTATTTATTTAAACACTCAGTCCCTGAACTTGCTTCTCGACTCTCAGCGCACATCGTTACAGGATCTCAAGTGTATCAGTCAGCTTAGATGTATCTAATACTAAAGAGTCCCTTTTATCTCCCTCACCAACTTCAAACATGTG
This sequence comes from Oncorhynchus masou masou, assembly GCF_036934945.1. Taxonomy (NCBI): domain Eukaryota; kingdom Metazoa; phylum Chordata; class Actinopteri; order Salmoniformes; family Salmonidae; genus Oncorhynchus; species Oncorhynchus masou. Next base: position 87,120,795 of record NC_088223.1, on the reverse strand, counting down.
CTATCCGAGCAGCTAACCGATCGCTGCAGCTGTACATAGTCTATTGGTAAATAGCCCACCCATTTTCACCTACCTCATCCCCACACTGTTTTTATTTATTTACTTTTCTGCTCTTTTGCACACCAGCATCTCTACCTGTACATGACCATCTGATCATTTATCACTCCAGTGCTAATCTGCAAAATTGTAATTATTCGCCTACCTCCTCATGCCTTTTGCACACAATGTATATAGACTCGTCTTTTTTTGTACTGTGTTATTGACTTGTTAATTGTTTACTCCATGTGTAACTCTGTGTTGTCTGTTCACACTGCTAAGCTTTATCTTGGCCAGGTCGCAGTTGCAAATGAGAACTTGTTCTCAACTAGCCTACCTGGTTAAATAAAGGTGAAAAAAATAAAAAATAAATAAAAATCACCAGCCGATTTGTCCCTCCGAAGTAGAGTAAAGAGAGAGTTAATGTTATGGGTAGTTCAGTGAGGGGCAGCAGAAGGGCATATTCAGAGAAAAAACATAAATGTTTTAAGGAATTTTTTCTACTTTTTTTTTGTAAAAAAATGTCCCTCCTTTTTCTCCCCAATTTTGTCATGTCCAATTGGTAGTTACAGTCTTGTCCCTTCGCTGCAACTTCCGTACGGACTCGGGAGAGGTGAACGTCAAGAGCCATGCGTCCTCCGAAACGCAACCCAGCCAAGCTGCACTGCTTCTTGACACAATGCACACATAACCCGGAAATCATGTGTTGGAGGAAACATCGTACACCTGGCGACCGTGTCAGCATGCATGCGCCCGGCCTGCCAAAGGAGTCGCTAGAGCGCAAACGGGCAAGGACATCCCGACACAGCCCGGTATGCAACACAGCCCGGTATCGAACAAGGATCTGTAGTAACACAGCGACTACTGCGATGCAGTGCCTTAGACCGCTGCACCACTCGGGAGGCCCCGAAATAGTAGATTTAAACATAGTGACTGGCACTGACTGATGAGGTGGCTATTTCCAAACAGACTGCACATGTGAGTTATCCCTATGTTCATAGCACTGTTGAATGAGCTAGTGTCCATAAATCACTGGAGGGGCTTAATTCTGATCCAGATCCCCGTGTAGAAAATGTCATCTCGTGGGCCTGGCGTGTCAAACATGAGAGGCATCCAACTCAAGCGTATGTCCATGAGCCCTTTCCAGTGACATTGTCGTCATAAGGGGCTGACCCCCTACTCCCTGACAGTCACAAGGTGTCCTACCTGTTTTTGTGAATGATTCTCCTGGACCTTATGACAGCACAGTAAGCCCAAGGGCAGCAGGACCATGATGACATCACAGAGCCCCAGTGGAACAGCGCCACACAGACATGGCAATCCCTAGTCTCCTCCCCCTGACCCTGGATGATTGGAGGTAGGAGGGGGTGGGGGGTTGTTTTGTTTTAAGGGGGAGGGGGGGGTGAAGAGGTCTTGTGTGTGGGTGGGTTTACACATAGTGTGCCCATATTTGGACTGGTGACTGTCCCGCTCTCTTTTATCCTCGCAGAGAGCTTTAAAAACAACCTAACAGAACAGTGTTGATCTCCCACTGAATGACCCCTGACCTGCAAACATGAGCATACACATTGTCTCAAACAAACAATGTTCAAGTGCACTCTTGTACCGCCTGTCCCTCACATGACCGTGTTATGAAAAATGCAAAATGTAAACACGGTTGTTGTCTTGCCTAACTGTCAGAGTTGTAGAATGCAGCGTTGTGTGTGTGTGTGTACACGCTGTATAAGCACAACTCGAGTAGCTGGTTAATGTAGATGGACAAAAGAGAAGAGAAAGGGTAATGCAGGTATAGTACACACATCCCAGAGGCTGCATTTTGATACGGCGCAACTGAGTTGAGGCAGGGACAGTTGCTCTGTATAGCACACCTATACCAGCTACAGTACCAACAATCAATAGATAGTTGGGAGACGGACGTAGTTCATTGCAATACTACATGTTTTAATGGAAATCCTTTGAAACATAACTCTCTAGACACCTACAGTGGCTTGCGAAAGTATTCACCCCCCTTGGCATTTTTCCTATTTTGTTGCCTTACAACCTGGAATTAAAATGGAAGCCTTTTTGTGCATAACTATTCACCCCCCCCATTCAATTCTGACCAGTTTCCCAGTTCCTGCCGATGAAAAACATCCCCACAGCATGATGCTGCCACCTCCATGCTTCACTGTGGGGATGGTATTCTCAGGGTGATGATATGTTGGGTTTGCGCCAGATATAGCGTTTTCCTTGATGGCCAAAAAGCTCAATTTTAGTCTCAATATGATCATGGATTTAATGGTGCTCCGTGGGATGTTCAAAGTTTCAGATCTTTTTTTATAACCAAACCGTGATCCGTACTTCTCCACAAGTTTGTCCCTGACCTGTTTGGAGAGCTCCTTGGTCTTCATGGTGCCGCTTGCTTGATGGTGCCCTTTGCTTAGTGGTGTTGCAGACTCTGGTGCCTTTCAGAACAGGTGTATATGTACTGAGATTATGTGACAGATCATGTGACACTTAGATTGCACACAGGTGGACTTTATTTAAATAATTATGTGACTCCTGAAGGTAATTGGTTGCACCAGATTGTATTTAGGGGCTTCATAGCAAAGGGGGGAATACATATGCACACATCACTTTTCTATTTTATTTTATTTTTTATATTTTTTGAAACAAGTCATTTTTTTTTCATTTCACTTCACCAATTTGGACTATTTTGTGTATGTCCATTACATTAAATCCAAATAAACGTCCATTTACATTACAGGTTGTAATGCAACAAAATAGGAAAAACGCCAAGGGGGATGAATATGTTTGCAAGGCACTGTAAGTCATGGGACTGTACTGTAGATACCCTGCAGCATCAACAACAACTCATTGGAATGTCCTCATGAATGAGGACTAAAGGTTGTATAATACCACCTGTTCTATTGCTTCAAATTGGGAGTAAAGAGAAGGAGGACGTGGGTTGAGAATGGACTCTGTGTGATACTTCTACAAAACCTCCTGTTATTGTTGAAGGCACCTGGTTTGTGTTCTGCTGTAATAGGTCAGGAAGGCTCAGACAATGCATGCAGAGAGAGAGAGTAGAGAAAGGGCTTGTTGTGTCCCCTACTAGAGGACCCTGACCACGTGGGAAAACACCACGGGCCTCACTCTCCACACAACGTCTCCTCCAATCTGCACATTGCCTGACATTGAACGTGTGTTTCAGACTCATGCCAAAAACAAGTGGATAAATCAATGAAATTACACAAGAGTTGACATCTGCAGAGGAATAGCCAAGCTGTGCTGATGTTGCTAGCTTGCTTTCTTTCCTCTCACTATGAATAAGCGGGCCGAATGTACCTGTAATGGCAAAACTCACAATATTTGTAAAGACAATGTACAATGAATACAATTGTCTAATAAGTACATATGCCTGCTTATAATTCTCACTATGTAATAATGGATGGATCCTAGATGTATTTTGATAGATATATTATAGCCAGTCACTATCCTCTCAGTCCTTATGGAGTGCTTTTTTCACAACTAATTACTTCCAAGATATAATAAAAAAATATATGTTCCAAAAAAAAATTGCGAATAACATTTGCTAACACATTTCATCATACATACAGTATGTCCTCCATTAAAGTTTTAAAAGGGGATTGCTTCCATAGGCAGCCAAGATCACCAAGCCACAGCGTTTAATACTCATTACGTCTGTATAGTCCCTGGCTGAAGAAGAGTGGAGACTGAGGAGCTTGTGTCTAGTGGTGAAAATGACCTTGCCTAATGCACATCTGGGCAGAGAGGTCCTGGATCGGGCAACCTCAGTGTACCACTATATGTAATGAATCCCCCCACTAACGTGTGAGAAATATGAGGGGTAATTAAATGAACAGATGCACCAAGGCTTTGCAGAGGAATGGGGATTTAATTGTTGTGGCTTGGGCCTCTAAGGGACAACTCTGGGTCCAACGTGCAGCTGTGCTCTAATGGGGTTAAGGGGAGGGGGTGAATTTACCCCTACTCTGTCCCATTTCAATAATTACTCTGGTTCAGAAAACCAATGCAATGACAGCTGAGACTTTTGCCCCCAAGATGTGCAGTGAACACAACACACAATTTCACACTATATTACCAGTACCCTCCAAGGACCCTGAACTTAATTGCTGCATATCTGAGGCCAAAAGTGCTGTGTCACTTGGTTTCTTACACAATGCATAGTTCAACCCTGTGTCCTCTCTCATCCGTGAGCAATTTAGTACTGGGCAGAGTTTGGGTTTTGAGTTTCTTTTGTTTGTTTACACTTGACAATGATGATAAATGATTGGCTTGCTATGTCCTACAAATATTTGTTTTTCTAAATCATTGAAATTATTGCTATGATTGTGCAATATTCCAAAATTCTAATTAGGGAGTCATAATTACGTCATGATGTGTTGCTCACATACTGACACAAGATAGTGACCAGGAACAGAGCAGCAGCACAACAAAGGTCCTCTATGAAAATTTGAACATCTTGGCACTGTTATAATCTTCACTCGGCACCCCTTAGAGCCTGGTTCCTCTCTACGTTTCTTCCTAGGTTCCTGCCTTTCAATGGGAGTTTTTTCTAGCCACTGTGCTTCTACATCTGCATTGCTTGCTCTTTGGGAATTTAGGCTGGAATTCTGTATAGCACTTTGTGAAATTGGCTGATGTAAAAAGGGGCCTTATAAATTTGATTGCTTGAAACCCCACAGCTGACCAGCTATATTAAAATAAAAACATCTCTGCCTGTTGTGTTGGTTGCATACTTCGTTATTCTACAGAAACTATACATGATACTTTGTCAGTTTAGCCGGGTCAAGTCAGACTCAAGACCAACAGCTAGAGGAGGATGTCCCTGAGCTTGTTAGAATCACTTTGCCCTCTAGTGGGTTTTGTCTTACATTTCAGATACTGCCAAAGCATCTGCTACAGTACAGCCCTGTACACTCTGCTCCTCCATTGTGTGGAAGGAAGACGTTGCTATGCTGCTGTGGGGGTTCTGGACTGGAACACAACTTGACCTTTACTATTCAGAATAATGTGATTGTGTTGAGGCCATCTGGTCATAAATTGGCATTGCTTTTAATTGTATAATGCATGTGTAATAAGTGACCATAATTCAATAGGGGTTCATGGGTAATCCCAACCACATACTGTGACCTGTAGAAAAGGTAGTGGAGAGTGGTGGAAATGAAGCCATTTTTTTTTACATTCAGCTTTACTCTGTCAAGATAAATATAGACTGAACAAAAAAAATATACACATATTATGCAACAATTTCATGCCTAGTCAATCAGAATGAGTTTTTCCACACAAAAGGGCTTTATTACAGACAGAAATACTCCTCTGTTTCATCAACTGCTCAGCTGGGTGGTCTCGGACAATCCTGTAGGTGAAAAAGCTGGATGTGGAGGTCCTTGGTAGGTGTGGTTGCACCTGGTTTGCGGTTGTGAGATCAGTTGGACACACTGCCAAATTCTCTAAAACGACGTTGGGAGGTCGGCTTATGCTAGCAAAATTAACATTCAATCATCTGGCAACAGCTCTGGTAGATGTTCCTATAGTCAGCATACCAATTGCACGCTCCCTCAAAACATGAGCCATCTGTGGCATTATGTGGTGTGACAAAACTGCACATTTTAGAGTGACCTTTTATTGTCAGCAGCACAAGGTGCACCTGTGTAATGATCATGCTGTTTAATCAGCTTATTGATATAGCTCACTTGTTCAGTATAGTATTCTTTCTAACAAAGATACCTACATATATTTCAGGATGTTGTGTATCCCTGGAAATATTCAGAATTCATGTAAACATACAGTTTAGAACATTTGGGGAAAAAAGGCCTCTTGGCACTTATTCCGGGTATGGGGTAAGTTGAGCCACAGGACAGGGTACGTTAAGCCACCTACAAATGTATGTACTGAATTAAATTGTACCACTAACTTTTTGAAACCATGTCTAATTTTATTTCCCAAACACAATTCAACACAATCACTTTTTCCCCAGATTTTTGTAAATTTTAAGCATATTTTAACAAACACTTTTTAAAAACACTTATCATCACACAGCTGCAAGGATGCACTTTTATGCTAGGTTTAGGACATCATACGGAAACTTAGAGACCCCAACTGATGTATAAAATTATCTACTTTGGTTTAGATAGAAGCATCATGAAACCTCTAGTATATATTAATTAGACTTTTTCCATGTAGTTTCTTCCATTAGACTCTTGAAATGATTAACTTTTCCTAAATATTTAGTAAAAGTATTAATTTTGTGTATGGTTTCCTAGAAACAAGGGTGGCTCAACTTACCCCCCTTTCCCCTCCTGACAAGATAAAGTGAAGACTAGAGACTTCCAGCTCGAGTGCAGTGGAGCCAGGGCATTAAATTCCTCACCCTGGATTCTGATTACTCACACCAGACAGCTGACAACTGTAGCGTTAAGATCAGGACAGGATTGAGTTTCCCCAGATGGAGGAACTGTGGCAAAGCATCTTAATTAGCGTGAGCAGCAGACACTGATGTCAGGGTGGGGGCTGGAGTCACGTAGCCATGCTGCTGGTCTCTGAAAACCTGACACACCACCAGGACCTTTATTCAATTTGTGTAAGTGTGTGTTGGGGGGGGGGGGGGGGGGGGCAACAAATTAGCTATGCTCAAAGTCCAATGTCTCACTAGTATCCACTTGCCCTAAATGCTTATCGGTCTACTACACACTATTTCCTTACGGACCACTCCTAAAAGACATTCTGTAGTGTCAGTGTGTGGAGGTCTCTGATTTAAAAAAAGAGAACAAAGGCCTGCTTGCCAGTTCTCAGTGGTGCAGCACAGCGGGCCTGCTAGTATGCACGTCCTCAGAGGCGAGGTGGTGAATGACAGAAGCAGCTCCATCCAGGCAGCTCTGACAATTCAACCTTTGTCCCAGCCAGGCGGGAACACTCTGCACAGCTCATCCAGAGCCCCTCATCCCCCTCCTTTTACTGGGGGCCTTGGAGCTGCATCTTAGGGCCATGGAGCTAAGCCTCACTCCTACACGGCTGAGGGCAGCGAGAGAAATATAGCATGGATGTGTTGAGACAGAAACCATGCCGTGCTCCCAGGCACTGCCAATCAACTTGCACCCTGCCTGCCCAGAGAAATGCCAACAAGCCTCAGTCAGGGGCAGGCTGTTCTACTCCCTCTGCCCTGGCAGCTAGTTTCATAACCTGGGTTGTACTCCAGATGTTAAGTCTTGAACTGGCAAAGACTGCAGCGCTCCCTTTTATGGACTGTCTCCTCTATGTAACGCAGTACACCTTCCTACCCGGAAGAGATCTCACTGGCTGTGCTCTGGATGGATCCAAATGTGATAATGCTGTGATCATTCTAATCTAATAAAAATATAGGAAATCAGCTGTGTAGTGCGAGGGCAAAAAACAAAAACTTGCACCCCTTGGGGTCCTGAGGACAAAGTGTGGGAAACACTGCTCTAGGCTAACTGAACAATGTAGTCTTACCGCAGCCCATACAGCACAGTATTGACACAGTTTAACAAATGACAGGGCAGTGTACACATTTCAACCAAATCATTCATTTATTGGTGAATGACATTTACAATATTCACCAATAAGTGTCAAACTGAGGAACAAAATCTGTAAGCCAACATTACAAATGGCTACTTCCTGCTCTTAAAAAAAAAAAAAAAAGTTACCAGTCTCTTTAATTCAATAACCACAAACAAAATTCCATGTGCTATACCTGGGGTACTCAACTCTTAGCCTACGAGGTCCATTGCCTGCAGGTTTTCTTCTACCTGATAATGAATTGCACACAACCTGGTGTCTCAGGTCAAAATCAGTCCCTGAGAGGGGAACAATGAAAAAATGCAGTGGAACTGGCTTCGAGGTCCAGAGTTGAGTTTGAGGGTGCTATACCAGTGTCATTTGCACAATTCCCCTTTGACATGGGCATTATTTGGTAGCTGTTAGCAATGACAGCTAACATCCACGGCTTGGTTTCTCCACATGAAGAAAGACTAAGAGTTGTGCAAACCTCTTGCTCCATGATTACTAGACAGTAGGTCCTTGTCCATCCAGCCTGATGGAGCGCTAAAAAACATCTACCTTCAGCAGAAAACGTTTCTCTGTACCTGAAGTAAAAGGAGAGAAGACAAACTGTGAAACTTTGAGATTATACTATAGTTCTATGCCTATAGATGTGCCCATGATGTTTATGTTAAGGTGTTACACGCACTGACTGACCTCATGGCGTTTTGGGTCCAGTGTGGCTTGGAGCCTCTTGTTGCTCAGTCTCTGATTGAGTGTTGGATGGACCCTCCTCCTTCTCAGCAGACAGGAAGTCATGAATGGCATCCTCAATGTGGGGCCTGAAAGTGTGGTTCAATTTGGGATCCACCACCTGGGTGATGATTCTGTCCACTCCAGACTCCAGCATGCCTGACCTGACACACAGCAGAGACACTACAGATGACTAATGACTGTGGCATAAGTAGCAACAACTGATAACACCTACCTCAGTCCAGACTGGGGACGTGAGCTTAGCCATCCAATGTGCAGATTTCACTATCCTATGTAATATTTACTATCAGCAACGCATTTGACACTTACAGGCAGAATTATGAGTATATGAAGTATTGTAGCTACTTACTGCACGACGCTTTGTCTTAGCCCATTTCGTACTTGATTTTTGTTGATTGATGGGTTCCATTCTTGAGTGCTCAAATGAGTGGATACAAAGTTGTCAACTTTTTGTCGCAGATTCTGGTAGGCAGGCTGACGGCAATGACAGAAGTTTACCGGCATTGATCAATAGCTGAGAACATTTCCAGTACAACTGGCTAGCTAACGTTAGCTAGCTATGCTAAAAACAACATGGTTGGACACAAAGCGTAAACGTGCTATCTAACTGAGTAAAATAAATGTTGACAGCCAGTTAGTCAGGAAAAAGTTGAAAGCTATATATAGTACCTTTGTATCCACATCTGCCAGGCAATCTCTGCGGAACTCGTCGAACAAGCCTCGGTTCTTGAGATGTTCCACGATGAGACCGATTAGCTGAGGATCTCCGGGAGGAAGATTCACCGCGTTACCGCTGGCACCCTCCGCCATACCGATGTTTGTTTAATTTCAGCCTTGTTCATAAACCAGTGGAACACTATCGATATAATTTGAGGAAACGACACAAAAGAACTGCTCGGTGGTCTAAAACTACAAACTAGCTAGTTATGTGGAAGAATGATTTGGAAGTGTACACAAGTACCAAAATGCTTTGCAATACGGAAGTTGCTTCTTGGCAAGTTACTACTACGCGAGGTCTTTCATCTTGATAGGCCATGCGTGGTCATTCCGAATTCTGCATTGGCCGTGCAGCATTTACGGTGATATGGACTCTGCAGAAGTCAGGGCATTCATATTTATTTAGTTTCGCCGAGCAGCGCTGTTGTGAAGGAAGTTGTCAATGAAGTGAGTTTGTGTTATACATGACCTCCCGCCCTCACCGAAATCAAACAATCGTGTCAATGCGGATCTATACGGAGCACTCCGCATTGTTAAAATATTTGAGAGGCGCACTGTGATGCGGTACAGAGTTCAATTTGGCCTCTGCGTGCCTCTGGAGGCTCCTCTATTGCGCCACACCGCGCCTCAGACCACATTTTCAGATCAATTAATAAAATGGCTCTTAGCTTTTGTTTACAGAGAGTGAACTCTTTGGTTAGACACAGTTCAACCTTAAAAAATAGCAAATGTACTGATGACAGGGAGTAATGACCAGATCATATTCATTGTCTTGTTTGATAAAAAAAAAGGAATGTCTCTAATATTGTCAGCAATACTCACAATGTATGTATATCTTCCCTGTAAATTGCATAGGCCTACTGGTAAATGTAGACCACCTCATAACAACTTAGATATAGGCCTATGGATTACAGGACTTGGTTTTGCATAATGATGAAATCAGTTTGTGCCTAATTAATTCATACATTTCCTGTGTGACAGATCAAATAGACAGTGTCCATCTAAGATGGGATGGTGATTATAGGTCTGGTGTGGATGAGACTGGGAAAAAGACATCTGTATTTGCAATGTTATTTTTGTTTTAAATGGCCATGTGAGTGTTACATAACAACCTCAATTACTGCAATTTGCACACTCAATTATGTTTATCTGACTCACATTGTGAGACAGCATCTTCTGTTTATTTGAATATTAATACCACATTGAGGTAATTCAAGTGTTAGACTATTGGCCATGTGGCGGATTTATAAATATCCTAAATGTGAATTGTTTTGTAATTTAGGCCTATATTACAAGAATCAACTACAGAGATATGATTTTGTTTTGCAATTATTTTCTTTAATAAATGTAGTTATTGTAAATGGTGGGGGTGGTCTTTAATTATAATGTCAACTATAGTCTCCTCAATTTCCAGGAGTAGCTGGTTGCCAGGCAACTAGGGAGAGGAACCATGGTGATATGAGGGAAGAGGAGGGAGAAACAAGGGGTTCTGATGAGAAGGACAGTGTCTTATGTATTGTAACATGTACACCATGGTCTTGTAGGCTAACCCTTTGTACTGGGAGTATACCCTGTATATAGCCTCCTCTCCTATTTCTTATTTTGTGTGTTTTTTTAATTTTCACATTTTTAATCAGTTAAACTTTTTGGATATTGAGTACTGCACTGTTGGGTATGGTTTGCATGTTAATGATCTCAAACCTATTTGTTCATACACATTGTTTGTGGAAAACATATGCATATGTAACAGTGTAACATTAGTTCGTCCCCTCGCCGGGCTCAAACCAGGTACCCTCTGCACGCATAGACAACTGACACCCACAAAGCATAGTTACCTATCGCACCAGAAAACCCGCAGCCTTTGCAGAGCAAAGGGAACCACAACTTCAAGGTCTCAGAGCAAGTGATGTCACCGATTGAAACGCTATTAGCGCGCACCACCGCTAACTTGCTAGCCATTTCACATCGGTTACACATATACCAACATGGAGAGTTGAGGTACACCCTCTGTACGGCAATGTATTTTTCACAATGCAGTTATGCTTATTAATGGATTGTATTAATTTCATGTTGCCTCAGAGATGGTTTGAGCACAGTAATTAAATCTTCCAGATTTCCACCACCAATGGGCCACAAGATGGTGACATAACATCAGTATGTGTCAGAGTTAAAGCAGCTTGGACAGAGAGGTTTAATTATGCAATGCTGTAGTCTCCAGCTGTAGTTGACAGTTTTTCGACATGTGCTGTGGCATATGTATCTTTGATCTGTACAATAAGATATTCTGTTACTGCCACCAAACAACAAAAACAAAGCACCCCGGCATGAAAACACACATGCGCACACAAATACTTAATGGAACTAGTCCCAATCATAACTCTTCCAATTTAGCAGAATCAGGCTGGCCTGCTGTACTGTAATCATTTTACAGTGAGATTGCAGTCCTGGTTTTTGGGATCAATATGCCATTGTGCTCCCACTGGTATATCCTTGTAGAGTCCTGTGTAAAGCATGGCGCTTGCAACGCCACATGATTGTAGGTTTGATTTCCACGGGGGACCAGTATGAAGAAGAAAAATAAAGTATAAGAGTGTATGCATTCACTATTGTAAGGAGCTCTGGGTAAGTGTGTCTGCTAAAATGTAAATGAGTCAGGACTCTATTCTTCCTGGTTGGCACATGGATTAGGAATCTAAGAAAGGAGTGTTTTGGAGCATTTACTTTGGGATTATGTGCTTTTATAAACTGGGTGGTTTGAGTCCTGAATTGGGATTGGTTGAAAGCCATGGTATATCGGACCATAAAACATTGAGTTTTACTGTTTTATTTATGTTGGTGACTAGTTTATAATAGCAATAGGGCTCCTCAGGGGTTTGTGATATATGACCACTATACCACGACTAAGGGCTGTGTCCTGGCACTTTGCGCTGCGTCGTGCGTAAGAACAGCCCTTAGTCGTGGTATATTGTGTGGTGAACTCCATCTAAGGCTAAATACCGGCACGAGACCGATAGTCAACAAGTAGCGCAAGGGAAAGTTGATAGTGGCGCAGCGTTCGAAGGCACTGCATCTCAATGCAAGAGTTCCGTGTTTCAAATCCAACCTCTATCACATCTGGCTGTGATGGGGAGTCCCATATGGTGGTGTACAGTTGGACCACGGTAGTCATTGTAAATAAGAATGTAACTCAACAAGTGGAGCCGATCATCCTGCATTTACAATACCAGAACATAAACATTCAAACTTGAAGCTGAGATAAACCAAGCGTTTTTCAGATTTATTTTCTATTCATTGGATAATGACTGTTATCACTGTAAAAACAAACTCCAAATGCATTTGTAGGTAGCTAGCTAACAGCCATGGAGGAGGGTGAAAGGAGAGCAGCCCCAACTGTCAGTGAGAGGGGAGGCTATTCTGGATAGGGCAGGTACTTGTGTAATTCCTGTCCCTAGAAGTGAGGAGGGAGATAATAGTAACATAATATTCAGTGTGGTGTAATTTGACTATCTTGAAGTCTGTTTCTTGTGAGGTTTTCTGTCCTCAGATAAAGAGCGCTATGAAAGCCTGTCTACATATGAAGAGCAGTGGTTCTCAGTTCTGAGACTCAAAGAGGGGCACAATTTTGTTTTTGCCTTAGTACTTGCTGCACAGCTGATTCAAATGATCAACTCATCAAGCTTCGAGAGGTATTTATGTATTCATTTGTGATGCTATCCTTGATATGATCCTGTTATTGTCACATGCTACACATGTACATATGTGTGTCCATGCATCTATCAATCCAATGTTATCATGATTTGTTATCAGGTATATTGTACTTTAGTAATACACAATGACCTGGTGATGTAAGTCTAATAATGACATTGTCTTCCATATTCCTAGATACCTTGTAACTGGAGATTCCTTCAAATCGATTGCCTACAGTTAACGTGTAGGGCACTGCAAGGTTGGGTGACCAGGGCCATCTGGGACTGCCTCCTGGGGGAATTCAGGTGTGTGAAGGCTACCTGTGTCCTGCATAACTTCAGGAGGATGGACACGAGGACCAGGGGGGGATCTGCAGCATGCCGCCGTGTCCCAGAGGAGGAGTCTGCTGCTCTGCAGGATGTTTCAAGGATGGGGCCCAACAACGCAGCAAGAGGCAATCCATGTGCGGGAGATCTTCACCTCCTACTTCTTCGAAGAGGGTGCTGTTCCCTGGCAACACCATAGACTACACTATGCACAACCAAAGGCTCTTTTAAGAGCCATTCACATTGCAATAAGAGTATTCTTCCATTTACTTAGCTATGTCAACTGCAGTTAAAATCAATTCCAAGTTTATCTCCCTTTGATTTCTACTTCTCAGGTGAGGGTGCTGTTTAGGTAAGAGTGTGATGTCTGTACAAAAACATCAGGCTCTTTTAAGTCACCCATATTGAAAAAATGTAGAACAATTAGACACCCTATAACCCACACCTACACACTCATGTATCAATCTGATTGATGAATTGGGTTGTGCAGTAAGCAGACTCAAGTGTATAACTGTGGCTCATTCCACCTTCAACAAATACAGTGGGGCAAAAAAGTATTTAGTCAGCCACCAATTGTGCAAGTTCTCCCACTTAAAAAGATGAGAGAGGCCTGTAATTTTCATCATCGGTACACTTCAACTATAACAGACAAAATGAGAAAAAAAATCCAGAAAATCACATTGTAGGATTTTTAATGAATTTATTTGCAAATTATGGTGGAAAATAAGTATTTGGTCAATAACAAACGTTTATCTCAATACTTTGTTACATACTCTTTGTTGGCAATGACAGAGGTCAAACGTTTTCTGTAAGTCTTCACAAGGTTTTCACACACTGTTGCTGGTATTTTGGCCCATTCCTCCATGCAGATCTCCTCTAGAGCAGTGATGTTTTGGGGCTGTTGCTGGGCAACACAGACTTTCAACTCCCTCCAAAGATTTTCTATGGGGTTGAGATCTGGAGACTGGCTAGGCCACTCCAGGACCTTGAAATGCTTCTTACGAAGCCACTCCTTCGTTGCCGGGCGGTGTGTTTGGGATCATTGTCATGCTGAAAGACCCAGCCACGTTTCATCTTCAATGCCCTTGCTGATGGAAGGAGGTTTTCACTCAAAATCTCACGATACATGGCCCCATTCATTCCTTCCATTACACGGATCAGTCGTCCTGGTCCCTTTGCAGAAAAACAGCCCCAAAGCATGATGTTTCCACCCCCATGCTTCACAGTAGGTATGGTGTTCTTTGGATGCAACTCAGCATTCTTTGTCCTCCAAACACAACGAGTTGAGTTTTTACCAAAAAGTTATATTTTGGTTTCATCTGACCATATGACATTCTCCCAATCTTCTTCTGGATCATCCAAATGCTTCCTAGCAAACTTCAGACGGGCCTGGACATGTACTGGCTTAAGCAGGGGGACACGTCTGGCACTGCAGGACTTGAGTCCCTGGCGGCGTAGTGTGTTACTGATGGTAGGCTTTGTTACTTTGGTCCCAGCTCTCTGCAGGTCATTCACTAGGTCCCCCCGTTTGGTTCTGGGATTTTTGCTCACCGTTCTTGTAATCATTTTGACCCCACGGGGTGAGATCTTGCATGGAGCCCCAGATTGAGGGAGATTATCAGTGGTCTTGTATGTCTTCCATTTCCTAATAATTGCTCCCACAGTTGATTTCTTCAAACCAAGCTGCTTACCTATTGCAGATTCAGTCTTCCCAGCCTGGTGCAGGTCTACAATTTTGTTTATGGTGTCCTTTGACAGCTTTTTGGTCTTGGCCATAGTGGAGTTTGGAGTGTGACTGTTTGAGGTTGTGTGACAGGTGTCTTTTATACTGATAACAAGTTCAAACAGGTGCCATTAATACAGGTAACGAGTGGAGGACAGAGGAGCCTCTTAAAGAAGAAGTAACAGGTCCGTGAGAGCCAGAAATCTTGCTTATTTTCCACCATAATTTGCAAATAAATTCATAAAAAATCCTACAATGTGATTTTCTGGATTTTTTTTCTCATTTTGCCTGTCATAGTTGAAGTGTACCTATGATGACAATTACAGGCCTCTCTCATCTTTTTAAGTGGGAGAACTTGCACAATTGGTGGCTGACTAAATACTTTTTTGCCCCACTGTAGGCAAGAGGGCCAACCATAGAGATTAGTAAGACACTTAATTATTTCTATAACTATGCTATATTGTTTATCCTTGTGTGCCCGTTCATGTTTTTCAGCATTAAGTACCCTGCAGCAACTTAGTGTGGTGTGTACACCAGGTGAGGCCACACAGATTCCTGTTGAACACTGTCTCTCTAACTACCTTATTTTCTCAATAACAGTCTCTCTCCTCTTCTCCCTAAATCCTCTAGGTTATATCAGCTGTGTCGGTGAACCCCTCCCGCATCTGAACTGTCGACTTAGAGGGCACTTGGTCAACAGGAAGTATTATTAAAGAGATGCTTTACATTGAAATACAGAGAGGTGCAGTAGTCCCAGAGTTGATGAACCAAGGTCAGTTTTGCATTTCACCTGATTATTATGATGACTAACAATGTTAGAATAAAAACTAAAAACAAGGCTATTGCTCTCTCCATCTGTCAATTCAATTCAATTCAAGGGCTTTATTGGCATGGGAAACGTGTTAACATTGCCAAAGCAAGTAAGGTAGATAATATATAAATCTTGTCTGCAGATGTTCTGATGTGAGAGGATGCCAACCCCCAGTCTCGTCCTTGCCACCTCACCTGCTCTTAAGATAACCTCCAGGCCGACTTGAGACACTATTATGTAATTGTGATGAACTGAGAGAATATGTTGGGTAGCACTGTGATTCATTAATCATATGCTGCCTTCCCTGCTCCTATGTCTTACCTCCTTCCCGATGTCTTTTCCACCTTTCTTCCTCTGTTTTTATAATGCACAAAAGATATGCATTGATGTACAGATTGAACTTGTATTTATAATATTACAATTATATTTATAACACTTGGTTAAAGAACTTCTTTCAATAAAGTGTTTAATTCTCGACTGGTTGAAATTAAGTCTCATTTAATGAAATACTACACCTATCCTGTGTTTATCAGATCAATGCAGATGAAGGGCATTAGATATTCAGATTATGCATAGGAAGTGTAGTGCACTGTTTTTATATTCTATTTCTGTATATATTAACTACAAATCAGCCTTTAACTAGTTAAATCCTGTTTCTCGTCTATTAGTTACAATGTGTAACCATTGATGTCCAAGGACCAAGATTGGTAAACCCTGTTGAAGTGTATAATTGTAATACATACATGCAGACACATCATCATTCAAAGACTGGAATTTGATAGTCCTGGTATCGGATATGACATGATTCGATATGACGCTATAACCACTTAAATGTGCGTCCATCCTAGTATTTTTGTCTTCACTGAAGAAGGCTAAAACACGGAACCCAAACCGGCTGCGTGCGTGCGCCATCGTGCATAAATGTATTTGGTCCCCCCACACCAAACGCGATCACGATACGCAGGTCAAAATATCAAAACGAACTCTGAAACAAACAGGTCGAAAAGCATTAAACATTTATGGTAATTTAGCTAGCTAGCTTGCACTTGCTAGCTAATTTGTCCTATTTAACTAGCTTGCTGTTGCTATCACCCATGGTTTAGGGACAACAATGGGCTCCCGAGTGCTCCTGAGTGGAGGCACTGCCTCTCAGTGCTAGAGGTGTCACTACAGACACGCTGGTTCAAATCCAGGCTGTATCGTGATTGGGAGTCCCGTAGGGTGGTGCACATTTGGCCCAGTGTCATCTGGGTTTTGCCGGTGTAGGCTGTCATTGTAAATAAGAATTTGTTCTTGACTAGTTAAATAAATAAAAAACAATGGACTAGAGTTACTGTGTGCTACATATGATAGAAAATTCATGAATTATGGGGAAAGTACAAAACACCAATTTAACCCTGGTTAGAAGTGCTCTATCTTCTCTAGCAATACCTCTAATTTAGTGCTTTATCAGTCCCTGATAAGTGACACAGGCATCACACTGTTTTCACCCAGTGATTTAAATCTTACATGGGGCAGCAGGTAGCCAAGTGGTTAGAGCTTGGACTTGTAACCAAAAGGTTGCAAGATCAAATCACTGAGCTGACAAGATAAAAATATGTCCTTCTATCCCTGAACAAGGCAGTGAACCCGCTGTCATTGGAAATTAGAATTTGTTTGTAAATTATTATTAAATTAGTTAAATTACTGCTGTAATTATAGAAGATGGCATTACCACTGGTAGTGATTGCCATTTTGGTAAATTATGGAGAGACCAAGCTGTTCAACCCAGTTTGCTAACCATTTAATTGATCAAATAGAATTCTAAAGAAGATGAAATAAAATGTGAGGAGAGAAACCACATAATTAGTTTATATAGATGAAAATATCAGGGGTTGGGGTCAATTACATTCTAATTCAGTCGATTCAGTTGATTCAGGAACTGAAATTCTAAATCGATTTCCATTTCTTCTCCATGCCTCTCTTTGAGAACATTTTTGAATTAGAATTTCAGTTTACTTCCTGAATCGACTGAATTGAATTGGCATTGACCCCAACTCTAGGTAGTCACAACGGTGCTGCATTAATCTGACAGGGCCTCTCTCCAGTGTTTCTTGGGGGGCAGGACCATCACGCAGGGGTCTTCCTGAGCCTCCACATAGGATGGTACCACTAGTATGGGAATCTTCACAACCAGGGTCAGCATGACAGGAGGATTGCTACTTTCACCACTCGGACCGGTTACCATATCATAAATATGACCACAGTCTTTGGCGCTGGGCCCTTTTCAGAATTGGTTGACTGCTTGGCCCGCTTCTCTGGACAGGAAATAAGAAACAGAGATACATAAACAACTTAGTTTCATCTGCTATATCCTATCTGGTATTACTGCACATTTACAAGGACCTATGTCAGG
Organism: Oncorhynchus masou masou; assembly: GCF_036934945.1. Taxonomy (NCBI): domain Eukaryota; kingdom Metazoa; phylum Chordata; class Actinopteri; order Salmoniformes; family Salmonidae; genus Oncorhynchus; species Oncorhynchus masou. Next base: position 87,102,802 of record NC_088223.1, on the reverse strand, counting down.
GCTTTATTAGGCTGAACTAAGTGCCTTTGAGGAGAACAAGATAGGCTGTTCTCTTGGGAATGTTTCCTCTTTATTGTCAGACTTGTCATGGCGTATTTTGATTGATAACCTGTGGATCGACTTATACTCATTATTATTATATACTCTTATACGCACAAAGGCATAGGAGAGGTTCTCAATGTCCTGGATGGGCTGGGAGGACTCTGTCTTTGAGGGCCCTGCGGTCTCTGTCTGGAAGGGCCCAGCAGCCTCAGTCTGGGAAGTTCACTCTTCAGTCAAGAGTAGACTATTTCCATGGGACACTATTTGACAGGCCCTGTAACAAACATTACTTGGATTCTAGAATGTTGGATTCCCTTAAGTTTCATTGGTCCACAGTTCCCTTAGATTCTATTCTTGGTATGGTATGAACATTTAAAAATATGATCATCAAAAAAACTGTGATGATGATGTTGGAAAGGATGTAGTTATTTAGAGTCCATTTTTTCTTGGGCATAAGCGTGTTCCTGAGTGGCACTGCGGTCAAGGCACTGCATCTCAGTACTATCACTACAGTCCCTGGTTTGAATCCAGGCTGTATCACAGCTGGCCGTGATTGGGAGTCCCATAGGGCGGTTCACAATTGGCCCAGCGTCGCCCAGGTTTGGCCGGGGAAGGCCGTCATTGTAAATAAGAAATTATTCTTAACTGACTTGCCTAGTTAAATAAAGATTAAATAAATAAAAAACACACACACAGAGCTAGTGGAGTAATAGTAATTACTGTATGAATGCTTGATTCTCCTGAGGTATATCTTAACTCAATAATATAGATGAAGAATAGGGCTGGAGGAAAATGGCTTCCACAGCTCTCTGTCATGGCAACTGCAGCGGATGAGAGTGGGACATCATCTAGTCATGGGCTTTCTGTCAGACATTATGGACATATTAAGTAAATATCAAGGGCTTCTCATGAATATCTCATTTGCAGACTGCCCACCCCTCCTGGACCTAGCTGTGAATGGCGTTGTTTGATATGAAAAATGCCCTCTGCATCCTACTGAAGTGCTAGATTGAATTCTGTATGTTGTTTTATTCACACCTCCAGAGAATCGCTCCAATTTATTTTCCTCATAGACGAGGTGTGCTGCTTAAATCAGTGGTGTGTGTGTGTGTTATGCACTGCTCAAAGCAGGTGTGTGTGTGTGTGTATTATGCACTGCTTAAAGCAGGTGTGTGTGTGTGTTATGCACTGCTTAAAGCAGGTGTGTGTGTGTGTTATGCACTGCTTAAAGCAGGTGTGTGTGTGTGTGTGTGTGTGTGTGTGTGTGTGTGTGTGTGTGTGTGTGTGTGTGTGTGTGTGTGTGTGTGTGTGTGTGTGTGTGTGTGTGTGTGTGTGTGTGTGTGATGTGCACACAGGCAACGGTGAAATAATAGGTCACTGTCATCTCAAGGCAAGCCACTGAAGAGAGAGGAAATGATGTGACATGTCCCTCATCTTTATTTTACATCAGAGTCACATTCACACATTGGTCCTTGCTGTGCTAAGAGCTCTCCTTTCATTCTCATCAAACAACAAAACGGAGGTGACATGAAACAAACATAAAAAAAGGCTCTTTTGAGGAAATTCTGTTCTCTACACAGGGATGGTGCATCCTGTCGCTTTAACCAGACTCTTCTCAACTATGGAATCTTCCCTCCTCTGGGAGGTCATTTTAACATGTGTGTTTATTCATGCCGTATTTGCGTGTGCATGTGCATGCATGACTGTGTGTTTTTACTATTCCTCGAGACAATGCACAGCTGTCTCTTCTGCAGGGGTTCCTCTGTTGCTTGGCAGCCAAGTCCTTTTATTAAACCCCCGTTAGCCTCCGTTTATGCTAATTTATCATGGGGACAGAGATGATCCAGATTTGCCTGCTGCCAACCTTCACTCACATCTGCTTGCCATGTTTTCAAATGCATGCTGATCCAATTAGACATTAAAGGTGTCACTCAGTCACAGGAGGGCCAGTCAGTCTGAAACGTTGGGTCCAGATAGGCTGGTGTTCCTTCAGAATACTAACACGTCATTGTCTTATCCAACCAGGTTGCCAGTCTCCTTCTAGCTGGAATTAACTCAAGCTCCTTCTTCACTTTGCGAAGTGTGAAAACCAGAACAAAATGGCGAATCTCACTAAAATGGAGGTTATGAGTAACACTGAGAAAACCAAACCCGAAAGCCAGATGTGAAGGTCTGCCTGGCTGGTTAGCTGGCCTGAGGCTGCTCTCTCACCAGATGCCTAATTTGTGAGTTCAGTATTGTATGTATTTGTGATGTGGCTGGGCTGGCTGCTGGACTTGGAGCAGGCTGAGGAGACAGGATGAGCCACCGCAGAGAGGAAACGTCATTGACAGGAGCTGGAGGCTGTTGGCCACTAGAGGGCATGTGTCTGTCGGCCACTAGAGGGCATGTGTCTGTCGGCCACTAGAGGGCATGTGTCTGTCGGCCACTAGAGGGCATGTGTCTGTCGGCCACTAGAGGGCATGTGTCTGTCGGCCACGAGAGGGCATGTGTCTGTCGGCCACTAGAGGGCATGTGTCTGTCGGCCACTAGAGGGCATGTGTCTGTCGGCCACTAGAGGGCATGTGTCTGTCGGCCACTAGAGGGCATGTGTCTGTCGGCCACGAGAGGGCATGTGTCTGTCGGCCACATGTGTCTCACTGCCTGCTCAACTTTACTTACCACTCACTGCTCTGATAATGCAGAGAGGACAGACAAATGTCTTTCAGGTTTAAAGAGTATTTTCCTAATTGGACTTCCTGAGCTATGACCTTTAGTTGAATAGCATTTTAATAGTAATAGGTTCCTGAAACTAGTTCTAGTAAATATTATGCCTGTGAAGTTTGATGCGCTCAGTCAAGAATGAAATCTTAGGAATGAATGAATACCAGGTCAGATCAGCACCGGCTTCCTTACATTTAATACACCTCAACAGACTAGAACACTGTGAGACATGTCTTGTCCTCTGTAATGACAATCGCTTCCATTTGAGGACATAGTTGGGTGTGCAGGATGACACACAACGTGTTCAGGAAGATTCTTGTACCAAAGCAAAAGTTCCCAATTCTATTGTCATCTTGCAATATTCTGGAGAGAGATCAAGCCCCCTCGAACAAAGAGCTGGCTTTTGTTGTTTGATCTGCTGCCATCAGCACACTAGCATCTTGGAGGCTTATTTTAATGTGAATTCAGCACTGTATGAAATATTTAAAAAGAGGCGTCTCTCTCTCTCTCTGTGCTGCCCATCTTCTATTGTTTCTCTGTGTAGCATCTCTGTCCTCTCCAGTCTGTGTGCAAAGCCTGCCAATGGGCGCTGGGGTGAATAAGCCCTTCACAATCAGGGACACACACACACACTATGGGCTATAAATAGCCTGATACTCACTGACACACATACAGCCTCTGCCACTGTACTTCCAATCTAGGGGGAATCAATCTGGAGAATTCCAAGCAGTTTCCTTGTCAGTACTTCATGCACATTCCATGCTAATGCTAGCTAGCTCCCCCGACAATTGTATTGACACAAACAAAGAATGGGTTAGTGTGGTAGATGTAGTTTTTCTTCTTCTTCTATGAAGGACATGAAAGCACTAGAAGCAGCATATATTCTTGCCTCATGCATATTTAACCATGGGGGGGGGGGTGAGGCTCCACTTTCTCACGCCATGTATGACGAAGAGGGAGAGAGAGAGATAGAGAGCGACAGAGAGAGAGAGCGACAGAGAGAGGGAGGGAGAGAGAGCGACAGAGACCGAGGGTGAGAGAGTGAGAGAAGGAGAGGGACAGAGAGAACAGGGGAGAGATTAAGAAGAAGAAGAGAGAGAACAATGAACTACAGGACAAAATAAAACCCTCCAACCCAAAAAGGACGGTGTTGTTGATGGTATCCTCAATTAAATGATAAAATATACAGATAACAAATTCCAATTGGCTATACTAAAACTCTTTAACATCATCCTTAGCTCTGGCATCTTCCCCAATATTTGAAACCAAGGACTGATCACCTCAATCCACAAAAAGTGAGACAAATTTCATCCCAATAACTTCCGTGGGATATGCTTCAACAGTAACCTTGGGAAAATCCTCTGCATTATCATTAACAGCAGACTTGTACATTTCCTAAATAAAAACAATGTACTGAGCAAATGTCAAATTGGCTTTTTACCAAATTATCGTACGACAGACCACGTATTCACATTGCACACCCTAATTGACAAATGAACAAACCAAAACAAAGGCAAAGTCTTCTCATGCTTTGTTAATTGCTTTGTTAAACTCAATTTGGCATGAGGGTCTGCTATACAAATTGATAGAAAGTGGTGTTTGGGGAACATACAACATTATAAAACCAATGTACACAAAACAACAAGTGTTCGGTTAAATTAGGCAAAAACACACACATTTCTTCCCACAGGGATGTGAGGTGAGACAGGGATGCAGCTTCAGCCTCACCCTCTTCAACATATATATCAACAAATTGGCATGGGCACTAGAAGAGTCTGCAGCACCCGGCCTCACCCTACTAGAATCTGAAGTCAAATGTCTACTGTTTTCTGATGATCTGGTGCTTCTGTCACCAACCAAGGAGGGCCTACAGCAGCACCTAGATCTTCTGCACAGATTCTGTCAGACCTGGGCCCTGACAATAAATCTCAGTAAGACCAAAATAATGGTGTTCCAAAAAAGGTCCAGTCGCCAGGATCACAAATACAAATTCCATCTAGACACTGTTGCCATAGAGCACACAAAAAACTATATATACCTCGGCCTAAACATCAGCGCCACAGGTGACTTCCACAAAGCTGTGAACGATCTGAGAGACAAGGAACATAAAATTTGACATGCCAATTAGGATCTGGCTAAACATACTTGAATCAGTTATAGAACTTATTGCCCTTTATGGTTGTGAGGTTTGGGGTCCGCTCACCAACCAGGAATTCACAAAATGGGACAAATATCAAATTGGGAATTCTGCAAAAATATCCTCTCGGTACAAAGTTTGAGTTTGAGTTTGAGTATATTTTATTTTTTTACAGGGACACATTAATTAATATTTCAGTAAAAGTGCCGGTTTTAGCCAGTCGGCTCATTTTCAACCGCAGTCCCTGGGCAGGTTATTACCGTAAAACACCAAATAATGCATGCAGAGTAGAATTAGGCCAATACCTGCTAATGATAAAAATCCAGAAAGAGCCGCTAAAATCTACAACTACCTAAAAGGCAGCGATTCCCAAACCTTCCATAACAAAGCCATCACCTACAGAGGGATGACCCTGGAGAAGAGTCCCCTTAGCAAGCTGTTCCTGGGGCTCAGTTCACAAACACAAACAGACCCCACAGAGCCCCAGGACAGTAACACAATTAGATCCAACCAAATCATGAGAAAACAAAAAGATAATTACTTGACACATTGGAAAGAATTAAAAAACAGAGCAAACTAGAATGCTATTTGCCCCTAAACAGAGAGTACACAGTGGCAGAATACCTGACCACTGTGACTGACCCAAACTTAAGGAAAGCTTTGACTATGTACAGACTCAGTGAGTATAGCCTTGCTATTGAGAAAGGCCGCCGTAGGCAGACCTGGCTCTCAAGAGAAGACAGGCTATGTGCACACTGCCCACAAAATGAGGTGGAAACTGAGCTGCACTTCCTAACTTCCTGCCAAATGTATGACCATATTAGAGACACATATTTCCCTCAGATTACACAGGTCCGCAAAAAATTTGAAAACAAACCCGATTTTGATAAACTCCCATATCTACTAGTTTAAATACCACAGTGTGCCATCACAGCAGCAAGATGTGTGACCTGTTGCTACAAGAAAAGGGCAACCAGTGAAGAACAAACACCATTGTAAATGCAACCCATATTTATGTTTATGTATTTATTTTCCCTTTTGTACTTTAACCATTTGCACATCGTTTCAGCACCTCAAATATACATAATATGACATTTGTAATGTCTTTACTCTTTTGGGAATTTCTGCGAGTGTAATGTTTACTGTATATTTGTATTGTTTATTTCACTTTTGTATATTATGTACTTCACTTGCTTTGGCAATGTTATCTTATATGTTTCTCATGCCAATAAAGCCCCTTGAATTGAAATGAATTGAATTGAGAGAGAGAGCGCGAGAGAGAGAGCAGGGGAGATATTAAGAGGAAGAGAGAGAGAGAGTGCGTGGGAGGCAGGCAGCATATCCCTCTATAATTAAAAGCCTCTCTCTCTCCTTTCGATCCCAGTCCCTCTCTGTGCTGTGACGTTTTCTTCAAATCCTGATGCCCCCCCCCCCCCCTTGCGTCGTGCCGCTATCTGCGAATATCGTCAGGATAATTATTCACTCAGAGGCATCTGAGGCACAAGCATCTGCCTCTCCTTCTGTTGACCTCTAGTCCCGCCTCCTCCTCTTCCTCCTCCTCCTGCTGCCTTCTCTAGCCTGTTCTACCTTCCTACTCCTCAGATTCATTACCTACAACAGAGTCTTGATCAACTAAACACGCATTGACTTTGTTAGAAGGAGAAAGAAAGGTAGAACAGTGGCTGGGTGATATAGAGGGGAAGTGAAAGAAAGAGAGCAGACTGTATGGAGAGAGAATGATGAATGAGAAAAGGCTTTCATATTCAAAAGGAAGATTGAAATGGGAACTTATCAGGGTGTCACCTTTCTATCTCTTTAACACCAGGAACACACTCCATGCTTGTGTGTGCCACCAGTCTGTCACACCAATATGATTGGTCCCTAAACATGATCCCTTTTTTCTCGGTGTCTGGTGATCCTTCCCCATTAATGCAGTTTCAGCCACTCAGGAGTCAGGAGGGATGAGACAACTCCTAGATTTTCACTGCAGGAAGGTATATGTTCTAGATCTGTGGCTCTAGATGTAGGAAACAGCTGAGGAATTCTCAGTCACGTTAACAGCCATCGACTTGTAGATACACCCTAGGCTTATGGTGACTCAATTTGACCATCTGTACACTACAGTATTACCTGGGTACACGTACTGGTATGTATCAACATGGATTGAATCCTGTTCATTATGTAGACCTCTTGAATTTAGCTCCAACATCAGGGTGGCTATGTGACTGATTTAGTAGTGATTTAATACAGAACATTAGAAGACAAGCGTTATGCATCATTATGGAGAAAAGGCCCCAGCATTGTGAACATCATCAGCCAGAAGTCAGTCTCTGTGTGATAGACGTCACCACATGCAAGAGCTCATCAACTGCTTATTTTTCAGCTCATAAAATGGGTAGGGAGATCAAATTACAAAACATTCATGATATACGTACATTAGACTAGTGAGAGGGGGAATAGGCTCTCCAATGAGAGGGGGGATAGGCTCTCCAATGAGAGGGGGGATAGGCTCTCCAATGAGAGGGGGATAGGCTCTCCAATGAGAGGGGGATAGGCTCTCCAATGAGAGGGGGAGAGGCTCTCCAATGAGAGGGGGATTGGCTCTCCACTGAGAGGGGGATAGGCTCTCTAATGAGAGGGGGAATAGGCTCTCCAATGAGAGGGGGGATAGGCTCTCCAATGAGAGGGGGGATAGGCTCTCCAATGAGAGGGGGATAGGCTCTCCAATGAGAGGGGGATAGGCTCTCCAATGAGAGGGGGATAGGCTCTCCAATGAGAGGGGGATAGGCTCTCTAATGAGAGGGGGATAGGCTCTCCAATGAGAGGGGGATAGGCTCTCCAATGAGAGGGGGATAGGCTCTCCAATGAGAGGGGGATAGGCTCTCCAATGAGAGGGGGATAGGCTCTCCAATGAGAGGGGGATAGGCTCTCCAATGAGATAGGCTCTCCAATGAGGGGGGATAGGCTCTCCAATGAGAGGGGGATAGGCTCTCCAATGAGAGGGGGATAGGCTCTCTAATGAGAGGGGGGGATAGGCTCTCTAATGAGAGGGGGATAGGCTCTCCAATGAGAGGGGGATGGCTCATATTAATGAGATCGGGGGATAGGCTCTCCAATGAGAGGATAGGCTCTCCAATGAGAGGGGGGGGGATAGGCTCTCCAATGAGAGGGGGATAGGCTCTCCAATGAGAGGGGGGATAGGCTCTCCAATGAGAGGGGGATAGGCTCTCCAATGAGAGGGGGATAGGCTCTCTAATGAGAGGGGGATAGGCTCTCTAATGAGAGGGGGAATAGGCTCTCCAATGAGAGGGGGATAGGCTCTCCAATGAGAGGGGGGATAGGCTCTCCAATGAGAGGGGGATAGGCTCTCCAATGAGAGGGGGATAGGCTCTCCAATGAGAGGGGGAGAGGCTCTCCAATGAGAGGGGGATTGGCTCTCCACTGAGAGGGGGATAGGCTCTCTAATGAGAGGGGGATAGGCTCTCCAATGAGAGGGGGATAGGCTCTCCAATGAGAGGGTGAGGGTGGGTGGGTGGCGTGGTGAGGCTCTCTAATGAGAGGGGGATAGGCTCTCCAATGAGATGGGGATAGGCTCTCCAATGAGAGGGGGGATAGGCTCTCCAATGAGAGGGGGATAGGCTCTCTAATGAGAGGGGGATAGGCTCTCCACTGAGAGGGGGATGGGCTCTCCAATGAGAGGGGGATGGGCTCTCCAATGAGAAGGGGGATAGGCTCTCCAATGAGATGGGGGGATAGGCTCTCCAATGAGGGGGGGATAGGCTCTCCAATGAGAGGGGGATGGGCTCTCCAATGAGAGGGGGATAGGCTCTCTAATGAGAGGGGGATAGAAGACAGAAGCAGGCATACATTATACATCTCCGTTGCATGGTCATATTAATGAACCATCGCCGGCTAGTATCAAATCTAATTTTATTTGTCACGTGCCGAATTCAACAGCTCTAGACTTTATCATGAAATGCTTACTTACGAGCCCTTTCCCAACAATGCACAGTTAAAAAGTAAGAACAATTTGCAACAAATTAAAATAGAGATAGTAACACAATAAAATAGCAATAACGAGACTATATAAAAGTAGTACTGGTTCTGAATCAATGTGCAGATGTACGAGGTAGTTGAGGTGATTGAGGTAATATGTACAATTAGGTAGGGGTAAAAGTGACTAGGCAATCAGGATAGATAATAAACACAGTAGCAGCAGCGTATGTGGAGAGCATGAAAGTGTGTCTATGAGTAAATTCTCTGTGGCTGGCATGAGCATGGGGGGGCGTGGGTTCTGCTCTCCCTTGTTCTCCAGGCTGGCGTAGTGAAGGCTGTGCCCCCATGCGGAGCGTGGTGGTGAGGGTGGGTGTGGGTGGGTGAGGGTGGGTGAGTGAGGGTTGGTGAGGGTGGGTGTGGGTGGGTGAGCGTGGTGAGGGTGGGTGAGGGTGGGTGGGTGAGCGTGGTGAGAGTGGGTGAGTGTGGGTGAGGGTGGGGGTGGGTGAGCGTGGTGAGGGTGGGTGTGGGTGTGGGTGGGTGGGTGAGGGATGTAGTGTGAGAGGGAGTGGAAACCCCTTCACCTTGGGCTCAGAACAGAACAGCAGAGTGGCTCTGGGGAAAGGGAAAGACCAAGTGTGTTTCTCCCCCTCTCCCTCCCCAGTCTCCCCTCTCCCTTCCCCAGTCTCCCCTCTCCTTCTCCTCTCCCTCCTCCTCTCCCTCCCCAGTCCTCTCCCTCCTCCCCTCTCCTTCCCCAGTCCCCCCTCTCCCTCCCCAGTCTCCCCTCTCCTCTCCCAGGCTCCCTCTCTCTCTCCCTCTCCCTCCCCAGTCCTCTCCTCTCCTCTCCTCTCCTCTCCTCTCCTCTCCTCTCCTCTCTCCTCCCCAGTCTCCTCTCCTCCTCTCCCTCCTCTCTCTCTCCTCCCTTCTCTCCCTCCCTCTCCTCTCCTCTCCTCTCCTCTCAGAACTTCTGCAACTGCTGTGCACATCTGCCTCAATAGATCTGCTAGGCTGATTAAGGCTACACATTTACGTAATTGTGAGTTCGGAAAAGTGTCGCTGGTTCCAATTTTAATCAGGTTGTTGTGATGTAAAACGGCCTATGAGTCTGGGAGAATAGGATGTGTTTAACTTGCTGCAGTATTTCAGTACGCTCTCGTCTCTTTCAGCCTGTCTGCGTGTGTTGATTCATTATTTAGTTGGCCTCTTCCTCTGCTTCCGGCCCTTTCTGCCTGCCTCTGTAACGCAGTGGACTGGTAGTTTCTGTTTCAATACAGGAGCCGTGACCGGTCCATTCATCTCCTCTTCCATTTGCCTAACACACAAACACGACACGAGCGAACAGTGTGATGCAGGCCAGCAATCTGCACAGTGGAAATCAATAGCATGGGATCTAACATCTCTCCAGCCAAACAGTATGAGTCAGAGCCTGAGGGGAATCAATACGGCCTGTGGGCGTTCGCCATAATGGGAGGCTTGCCTTTAATGGGAGGCAGTGGTGGTGTGTGTGTGTCTGTGTTTTTGGTTGTCTGTCAGTGGGTGAGTGCGGGTATGTTTGGTCCTGCGTGTGTCTGTGTGTGTGTGTGTGTGTGTGTTTGGTCTGGTGTGTTTGGTCGTGTGTGTTTGGTTGTGTGGTTGTGTGTGTTTGGTTGTGTGGTTGTGTGTGTTTGGTTGTGTGTGTGTGTGTTTGGTTGTGTGGTTGTGTGTGTTTGGTTGTGTGGTTTGGTGTGTGGTTGTGTGTTTTGGTTGTCCCAGGTGTGTTTGGTTGTGTGGTTGTGTGTGTTTGGTTTGGTTGTGTGGGTTGTTGTGTGTGTTTGGTTGTGTGGTTGTGTGTGTGTGTGTGTGGTTGTGTGGTTGTGTGTGTTTGGTTGTGTGTTTGTGTGTGTTTGGTTGTGTGGTTGTGTGTGTTTGGTTGTGTGGTTGTGTGTGTTTGGTTGTGTGTTGTGTGTGTTTGGTTGTGTGGTTGTGTGTGTTTGGTTGTGTGTTTGTGTGTGTTTGGTTGTGTGTTTGTGTGTGTTTGGTTGTGTGTGTGTGTTTGGTTGTGTGTGTGTGTTTGGTTGTGTGTGTGTGTGTTTGGTTGTGTGTGTGTGTGTGTGTTTGGTTGTGTGTTGTGTGTGTGTGTGGTTGTGTGTTGTGTGGTTGTGTGTGTTTGGTTGTGTTGTGTGGTGTGTGTGTTGTGTGTGTGTTGTGTGTTGTGTTGTGTGTGTTCCCCAGTGGTTGTGTGTGTGTGTGGTTGTGTGTGTGTGTGTGGTTTGTGTTGTGTGTGTGTGTGTGTTGTGTGTGTGTGTGTGTGTTTCCCCAGTGGTTGTGTGTGTGTGTGTTGTGTGTGTGTGGTTGTGTGTGTGTGTGTTGTGTGTGTGTGTGTGGTTGTGTGTGTGTGTGTGGTTGTGGTGTGTGTGTGTGTGTGGTGTGTGTGTGTGGTTGTGTGTGTGTGTGTGGTTGTGTGGTGTGTGTGTGTTGTGTGTGTGGTGGTTGTGTGTGTGTGTGTGTGTGGGTGTGTGTGTGTGTGTGTGTGTGTGTGTGTGTGTATGTGTGTGTGTGTGTGTGTGTGTGGTTGTGTGGTTGTGTGTGTGTGTGGTTGTGCTCCAGTGAAGGGCTTTTATATGGGGTGTGGTTCATGATAGGCAGACAGGGCTTCACTTCGAGCTCAGGCTGTACCATAACAGTAATTCAATTGAGCCGGCGAGCCAAGGCCGATGGGATTTACAAAATGTGTGCAGGTGAGTATGTAGTGTATGTGTGTGTTTCTATGCTAGTGTGGGGGTTGACATTACAGGCTGGCTGTGAAATGGGATTTTTTTTCTCAGTAGGGGCAATTTGAGACTCCTTCCTCTTTACTCAGTGTCCAATAAATACATGATCAGGGGCAGGAGACTAATTATTGAGAGGCCACCCAGTCTCCCCTCTCCCTTCCCCAGTCTCCCCTCTCCCTTCCCCAGTCTCCCCTCTCCCTTCCCCAGTCTCCCCTCTCCCTTCCCCTTCCCAGTCTCCCCTCTCCCTTCCCCAGTCTCCCCTCTCCCTTCCCCTTCCCCCCCAGTCTCCCATCCCTCCCTTTCCCTCTCCCTTCCCCAGTCTCCCCTCTCCCTTCCCTTCCCCAGTCTCCCCTCTCCCTTCCCCTTCCCAGGCTCCCCTCTCCCTTCCCCTTCCCAGTCTCCCCTCTCCCTTCCCAGTCTCCCCTCTCCCTTCCCTTCCCAGTCTCCCCTCTCCCTTCCCCAGTCTCCCCTCTCCCTTCCCCTTCCCCAGTCTCCCCTCTCCCTTCCCCAGTCTCCCCTCTCCCTTCCCCAGTCTCCCCTCTCCCTTCCCCAGTCTCCCCTCTCCCTCCCCAGGCTCCCCCCCCCTTCCCAGGCTCCCTCTCCCTTCCCCTTCCCAGGCTCCACTCCCCTCCCCAGGTCCCTCCACTCCCCCCCTCCCCTTCCCAGTCTCCCCTCTCCCTTCCCCAGTCTCCCCTCTCCCTCTCCCTTCCCCAGTCTCCCTCTCCCCCCAGTCTCCCCAGTCTCTCCTCCCCCTCCCCTTCCCCAGTCTCCCTCTCCCTTCCCCAGTCTCCCTCTCCCCCCAGTCTCCCCTCCCCAGTCTCCCCTCTCCCCTCCCTTCCCCAGTCTCCCTCCCTCTCCCTCTCCCCTTCCCCAGGCTCCCCTCTCCCTTCCCCTTCCCAGGCTCCACTCCCCCTCCCGGGTCTCCACTCTCCCTTCCCCAGGCTCCCCCCTTCCCAGTCTCCACTCTCCCTTCCCCAGTCTCCCTCTCCCCCCCAGTCTCCACTCTCCCTCCCCCAGTCTCCCCTTCCCCAGTCTCCCTCTCCCTTCCCCTTCCCAGTCTCCACTCCCCTTCCCCAGTCTCCCTCTCCCCAGTCTCCACTCTCCCCCCCCCAGTCTCCCTTCCCAGTCTCCACTCTCCCTTCCCAGTCTCCCCCTTCCCCCCAGTCCCTCCCCTCCCCTTCCCAGTCTCCACTCTCCCCTCCCCCTCTCCCTTCCCCAGTCCCCTCCCAGTCTCCACCCCTCTCTCCCCCCAGTCTCCCTCTCCCTCCCCAGTCTCCACTCTCCCCTCCCCAGTCTCCACTCTCCCCTCCCTCCACTCTCCCCTCCCCAGTCTCCACTCTCCCCTCCCCAGTCTCCACTCTCCCCTCCCCAGTCTCAACTCTCCCCTCCCCTCCCCAGTCTCCACTCTCCCCTCCACCCAGTCTCCACCCTCTCTTCCACCCAGTCTCCACCCTCTCCTCCACCCAGTCTCCACCCTCTCCTCCATCCAGTCTCCACCCTCTCCTCCACCCAGTCTCCACACTGCCCTCCACCCAGTCTCTACTCTCCCCTCCACCCAGTCTCCACACTGCTCTCCACCCAGTCTCCACCCTCTCCTCCACCCAGTCTCCACACTCCCCTTCCCCAGTCTCCACTCTCCCCACCCAGTCTCCACTCTCCCCTCCACCCAGTCTCCCCCTCCCCTCTCCCCTCCACCCAGTCTCCACTCTCCCCTCCACCCAGTCACCCCTCTCCCCTCCCCAGTCTCAACTCTCCCCTCCACCCAGTCTCAACTCTCCCATCCCCTCCCCAGTCTCCACTCTCCCCTCCCCAGTCTCCACCCTCTCCTCCACCCAGTCTCCACCCTCTCCTCCACCCAGTTTCCACCCTCTCCTCCACCCAGTCTCCACACTGTCCCCCACCCAGTCTCCACCCTCTCCTCCACCCAGTCTCCACCCTCTCCTCCACCCAGTCTCCACACTGTCCCCCACCCAGTCTCCACCCTCTCCTCCACCCAGTCTCCACCCTCTCCTCCACCCAGTCTCCACCCTCTCCTCCACCCAGTCTCCACTCTCGCCGTTATTCCTCTGTTCTTGCAGGTGGTGTACTGTAATCAAAAGTTAATTAAGACACCAAATGTGTACTGCGCTCTGTGTGTGTGTTTTTATGCATGTGTTTTGCCCTGTTGGGACGAGGAGACACTCATTTAGCTGGGGGTGTGTGTGGGGGTGGAGGAGAGTGTGATGGATGTCAGCCCAAAAGGTCCATATTGGGAGTTCATGGTGATGATGTAATTAGCTCAATATCCTGCCTACCTCTGGCTTATGGGATCCCAGGCACTATGAAGACTGAGTGGTGCCCCTGCCAGACTGAGTAGTACCCCTGCCAGACTGAGTAGTACCCCTGCCAGACTGAGTAGTACCCCTGCCAGACTGAGTAGTACCCCTGCCAGACTGAGTGGTACCCCTGCCAGACTGAGTGGTACCCCTGCCAGACTGAGTGGTAAACCTGCCAGACTGAGTGGTACCCCTGCCACACTTCTGTCCTGCTCATAGTGGGACAATACGTTGTGCTCGCCAGACCCAGTTCAAATACGTAATGTGCATATTGGACTGAATCAGGTGATGGCCAGCCGAGGGAACAGGTGCCAGTCATCAGTAAACCATGGTGAATACATATACCTCCTATGAAGTTATGTTGCATTCATAGCGTTTCCTGCAGGGTCTTCTTTGGCCAGCTATAGCTACTGCATAGCTGTAGCACGGCTTCAATTCAGGTAACCTATGCATTATCCATCCAACATTATCCACCCAGCATTATCCATTCAGCATTATCCATCCAGCATTATCCATCCAGCATTATCCATCCAGCATTATCCAGCAGTCGCTCAGTGAGTACCTTATTCCGAGAAACGTTTATATCTTGCTTATAAGCATAATCCTTTCATGGCTTTACGTGACTTCACTTTATTTTCTGATGTAGATTATATTTGGCTTATGAATTGTGCAGGGCTCCCTTGCAAACAAGACCCTGGTCTAACAGTCAAGGCTGGTAGAATGGCAGCTGTGTCACTATCAGGCTTCCATCATATTGACAGGGTGCAGTTAGACTGTAGTTTCCATTACAGGGCTTTAAATACCCTAATATTACCATCACAGACTGTTCCCATGTTCCCCTGTTCTCCTGTTCCTCTCTGGTCTTTGATTGTGTTAGAGGCAGGCATAGGGATATTTCTCCCCTGTGCACCCTCCCCAGCTATGTTGTTGTGTCTTACCTGTGTGTGCGTGCGTGTGTGTGTGTGTGTGTGTGTGTGTGTGTGTGTGTGTGTGTGTGTGTGTGTGTGTGTGTGTGTGTGTGTGTGTGTGTGTGTGTGTGTGTGTGTGTGTGTGTGTGTGTGTGGAAGCTGGCATTCAGGGAGTGGGTTAGCACATTGTCCCTGAGAGATGGCTTCACACTTAATCTCTTCAGTGTGTGTGGTGAGTAAGCTGTGTGTGTGTGTGTGTGTGTGTGTGTGTGTGTGTGTGTGTGTGTGTGTGTGTGTGTGTGCGGGCGCGTGTGTGTGTGCGTGTACGTGCGTGTGTGTGTGTGTGTGTGTGTGTGTGTGTGTGTGTGTGTAAAGAATGACACATGGTTAAAGGCTAAGGTTAAAGAGAGTGGATGTATCTTTCTCATTTAATTTGTGCCTGTACTATTGCCGTCTTTCTCAGGATAAAACTCTCATGCTGTATCACATGAATCTTTCACATGACAGCTTATTACAGTTTCCTCTACAGAGACTTTTCATGGTCGTTTATAGTGCGCTGATGAGGTAGCACTCTATCACACAGAGAGAAGCCGGAGAAACCCTAAATTACATGTTAAACTTGCCATGTCATATAGAAACATCATAGGATCAGGATGTGGTTTGTATATCAGCTTCTACAATGTTGCAGTATGCAGTACAGGATGTCCTCAATGTAGCAGATCTAACAGTCTAATCACAAGAGAGAAATGGGAAGAGACTATTATGAAGAGGGTAGCAACCTCTCCTCTCCTCTCCTCTCCTCTCCTCTCCTCTCCTCTCCTCTCCTCTCCTCTCCTCTCCTCTCCTCTCCCTCTCCTCTCCTCTCTCCTCCTCCTCTCTCTCCTCCCTCCTCTCCTCCTCTCCTCTCCCTCTCCTCTCCCTCCTCCCCTCTCCTCTCCTCTCTCTCCTCTCCTCTCCTCCTCCTCCCCCTCTCTCCTCTCCTCCTCTCCTCTCCTCTCTCTCTCTCCTCTCCTCCTCTCCTCTCCTCTTCCTTCTCCTCTCCTCCTCTCCTCTCTCTTCACTTCTCTTCTCTTCTCTTCTCTCTCCTCCTCTCCTCTCCTCTCCTCTCCTCCCTCTCTCCTCTCCTCTCTCTCCTCCTCTCTCTCCTCTCCTCTCCTCTCCTCTTCTCCATTCACAACAGGATTCAGTTGGAAAGAGATATACATTCAGTTCATACTAGGAATAGGATCTTCACCATCAATGTCTTACTCCAGCACAGAATATAAATTGTCAAAATAACATTTAGATTCAGAGCAATAAAAAAATGAAATAATTTATCTGAGCAAACCAGAAATATTCCAATAATTTAATTAAACTCTCTCTCTCTCGCTCTCTCTCTCTCTCTCTCTCTCTCTCTCTCTCTCTCTCTCTCTCTCTCTCTCTCTCTCTCTCTCTCTCTCTCTCTCTCTCTCTCTCTCTCTCTCCTGTAATCTATTGTGACAGATTATGGCCGGGAGGCTGCAGCAGGTGTAATCTAGGGCTGCGTGGCTCTGTGCTGCTATTTATGTGCCATGCCGGGCTGGGCTGGGATAGAGTGGTATAGCGAGGGCTGGGCTGGGATAGAGTGTTATAGTGAGTACTGGGCTGGGATAGAGTGGTATAGCGAGGGCTGGGCTGGGATAGAGTGGTATAGAGAGGGCTGGGCTGGGATAGAGTGGTATAGTGGTATAGGCTGGGATAGAGTGGCTGAGCTGGGCTGGGATAGAGTGGTATAGCGAGGGCTGGGCTGGGATAGAGTGGTATAGTGAGTACTAACTGGGATAGATATAGTGAGTACTGGGCTGGGATAGAGTGGTATAGAGCAGGGCTGGGCTGGGATAGAGTGGTATAGTGAGTACTGGGCTGGGATAGAGTGGTATAGTGAGTACTGGGCTGGGATAGAGTGGTATAGCGAGGGCTGGGCTGGGATAGAGTGTTATAGTGAGGGCTGGGCTGGGATAGAGTGGTATAGCGAGGGCTGGGCTGGGATAGAGTGGTATAGAGAGGGCTGGGCTGGGATAGAGTGGTATAGAGAGGGCTGGGCTGGGATAGAGTGGTATAGAGAGGGCTGGGCTGGGATAGAGTGGTATAGGGCTGGGCTGGGATAGAGTGGTATAGAGAGGGCTGGGCTGGGATAGAGTGGTGGGCTATCGAGAGAGGGCTGGGCTGGGATAGAGTGGTATAGAGAGGGCTGGGCTGGGATAGAGTGGTATAGAGAGGGCTGGGCTGGGATAGAGTGGTATAGAGAGGGCTGGGCTGGGATAGAGTGGTATAGAGAGGGCTGGGCTGGGATAGAGTGGTATAGAGAGGGCTGGGCTGGGATAGAGTGGTATAGAGAGGGCTGGGCTGGGATAGAGTGGTATAGAGAGGGCTGGGCTGGGATAGAGTGGTATAGAGAGGGCTGGGCTGGGATAGAGTGGTATAGAGAGGGCTGGGCTGGGATAGATAGAGATAGAGAGGCTGGGCTGGGATAGAGTGGTATAGAGAGGGCTGGGATAGAGTGGTATAGAGAGGGCTGGGCTGGGATAGAGTGGTATAGAGTGGGATAGAGTGGTATAGAGAGGGCTGGGCTGGGATAGAGTGGTATAGAGAGGGCTGGGCTGGGATAGAGTGGTATAGAGAGGGCTGGGATAGAGTGGTATAGAGAGGGCTGGGTTGGGATAGAGTGGTATAGAGAGGGCTGGGCTGGGATAGAGTGGTATAGAGAGGGCTGGGATAGAGTGGTATAGAGAGGGCTGGGCTGGGATAGAGTGGTATAGAGAGGGCTGGGATAGAGTGGTATAGAGACGGCTGGGCAGGGATGGAGTGGTATAGAGAGGGCTGGGCTGGGATAGAGTGGTATAGAGAGGGCTGGGCTGGGATAGAGTGTTATAGAGAGGGCTGGGCTGGGATAGAGTGGTAGAGAGAGGGCTGGGCTGGGATAGAGTGTTATAGAGAGGGCTGGGATAGAGTGGTATAGAGAGGGCTGGCGGGGGGGGGGTCAAAATCAAAAGTAACAGTCAGTATCTGGTGTGGCCACCAGCTGCATTAAGTACTGCAGTGCATCTCCTTCTCATGGACTGCACCAGATTTGCCAGTTCTTGCTGTGAGATGTTATCCCACTCTTCCACCGAGGCACCTGCAAGTTCCCCGACATTTCTGGGGGAAATGGCTTTGGCCCTAGCCCTCATCCTCCGATCCATCAGGTCCCAGACGTGCTCAATGGGATTGAGATCCGGGTTCTTCGCTGGCCATGGCAGAACACTGACATTCCTGTCTTGCAGAAAATCACACACAGAACAAGCAGTATGGCTGGTGGCATTGTCATGCTGGAGGGTCATGTCAGGATTAGCCTGTAGGAAGGGTACCACATGAGGGAGGAGGATGTCTTCCCTGTAACACACAGCGCTGAGATTGCCTGCAATGACAACAAGCTCAGTCCGATGATGCTGTGACACACCGCCCCCAGACCATGACGGACCCTCCACCTCCAAATCGATTCCGCACCAGAGTACAGGCCTTGTGTAACGCTCATTCCTTTGATGATAAAGGTGAATCCGACCACCACCCCTGGTGAGAAAAACCTGTGACTCTTCAGTGAAGAGCACTTTTTGACAGTCCTGTCTGGTCCAGCGACGGTGGGTTTGTGCCCATAGGCGACGTTGTTGCCGGTGTTGTCTAGTGAGGACCTGCCTTACAACAGGCCTACAAGCCCTCAGTCCAGCCTCTCTCAACCTATTGCAGACAGTCTGAGCACTGATGGAGGGATTGTGCGTTCTTGGTGTAACTCGGGCTGTTGTTGCCATCCTGTACCTGTACCGCAGGTGTGATGTTCGGATGTACCGATCCTGTGCAGGTGTTGTTACACTTGGTCTGCCACTGCGAAGATGATCAGCTGTCTGTCCTGTCTCCCTGTAGCGCTGTCTTAGGTGTCTCATAGTACGGACATTGCAATTTATTGCCCTGGCCACATCTTTCCTTTGATGTTTTTCAGAGTCAGTAGAACGGCCTCTTTAGTGTCCTAAGTTTTCATGACTTAACTGTGTCTTAACGACCGTTCCACAGGTGCATGTTCATGAATTGTTTATGGTTCATTGAACAAGCATGGGAAAAAGTGTTTAATTCCTTTACAATGAAGATCTGTGAAGTTATTTGGATTTTTACGAATTATCTTTGAAAGACAGGGTCCTGAATAAAGGACGTTTCTTTTTTTGCTGAGTTTACATAGCAGCTGGAGGGTTGTGTGGAACTGAACTGACACAGTTTTATGGCTCCACTGAACCGTGTGCTCTGCGATGGAATGTGAAAAGCAAGTATCAGCACTTTGCTGCTCGGCTCTAGAAAAAAAAGGCTCAAACAAAACAGTATGCATCCCTCCCCCCTCAGGCTGTCCCTGGCTGGCCAATGACAGGCTCCTCCCGCCCTGCTCGGTTGTTCATCTCTTGCCAGCCTTGAGAGTGAAAGGCGTAATCAGCTGAATTACTGGAAGTTATCTGTCTCAATCAATTAGGTCTTACAGTGAGAGCCATGTAACTCCTCCCACTGCAACTCTGACCAATCCCAAAGGCTATAGGGAGGGAGGGGATTCAAGTCGGTCGCAGAGCACAGAACCTGTTTTCCTGCTTTATAGGGTAGAGGCAGACAGGCGGGCAAACACATAAGCAATGCCCTCAGACTCTGTCAAGCAGATACAACCCACTCACTCCTAGTCCTAATAACACAAATGGTGCTGTGTACATACTGTAACTGACTATACACCCAAACTGACTGAAGATGTACAAACACACAGGCTCCTATAACAGACACACACAAACCTACTGAAAGCAGGCCACATGCACCCAAAAACGGTGTGAAGAAAACTTTGGAACTCAATGATATCCTCTAAAAATAAATATATTATATATGCATGGGGACTATGGTCAGTATGTAGACATGCATGGGGACTGTGGTCAGTACCACAGTCCCCATGATAGTAATAACAATAATAGTATTAATAATAATTTATTCAGCTTTTATAGCACTTCTCATTATAAAAATAATCTCAAAGCGCTTGGAAAAAAACAACAACATAGAATTAAATATTCACTAAGTGTACAAACATTAAGAACACCTTCTCTTTCCATTACCTAGACTGACCGTGAAGTCAGTCGTGAAGAGGGCACGACAAAACCTATTCCCCCTGGGGAGACTGAAATGATTTGGCATGGGTCCTCAGATCCTCAAAATGTTCTCCAGCTGCACCACCGAGAGCCTCCTGACTGGTTGCATCACT